>NC_059163.1:97084854-97384854 GCF_019923935.1 Bubalus bubalis | reverse complement strand
AAAGACACAGCCCTGGTGCAGACGGAACAGCACCCAGGCACAGCTTTGTTGAGAACATCACCTGAATATACACAGCCTTCCCTGGGAGAACCAAGTGGCTAACCAGACACCTGACAGCAAGCAGATGCATTTCCTGGCTTCTTCAACTTGTTTCTAGTTGCCTTCAGCTCTCGAGAATACAACCTGGATTCCCTCAGTAAGTATCAGCCAGTGAAGTCACATGAAAAGATTGCTCCAATTCACTCTTGCTGGTGGGTTTCCAAGGGTAAAAGAATACAGTCCGTGTCTTCTCAGTCATGAGGAAACCATTGTCACTGAATCTCCCTGGGATGCTTCCTACATCCAACCAAACAAAGGGAGCGACAGCTGAGGTTTTCAGATCAAAAACAAATGTGTCCCCTTGCTGCGAGATGGTGGCCTGAAAGAAAAAGATAAACGAAGTGAAGGTGGAGAGCAGAACTCTCTGTTCTACATGGCTAACACAGAATGCACTGCGTACAACCTTGGTTCTATTACTGCTAAAGTCATATATTCCATGCACTGTGTCAGATGCTAAAAAAAAAATACATGGAAATTTACTGAAGGCTGTGGAAAATTACCAAATTGTAATCTCAAATCAGGGGTAGAAATATGTGGTCTCCAAAGATTCAGGAGAATATTTCACAGGAAGCTCAGAGCTTTGTAGCTGTGTGTCTTTTCCTCAGGGTCTCGTCAAGACAGGCACATTTCTGCAGCAAGACTGGTGATTTTAATGACTTGCTCAGGATCTGTCCGGAGCTGACTGTGGAGCACAGCCATGGCACCCACCTTTTGGTCTTATGAGGCGACCCTGTGGTCCAGACAGCAGCCAGCCAGGCATCTCCAGAAGCTATCCCACTACAGCTGGTGCTCTTAATGCATCGTGGGTCAAGTCACTTTATGAGCACCTCAAACATGTGTGAATCCCACACAATATAGAAAAAGAGAGTGTGGTGTAAGTCTTGTCACCCGTCAGCCCCTTGGCACAGGCTGAGTGAGGACAGCTGCTCCTGGACGGTGAGGTTTGTGAGCCTCTCACTGTGAGCACACAGCTGAGTGGGACCTGGTAATCAAGCCATGCATTTGTCACGAAACAGAACCCTTCCACATGCATACATGCCATGCCATAGGTTTGACATTACAGGCTATGTGTAACATAAAGAATATCCAAGGGCAAAGTTTACTATATGTAACTTAGCCTGCTACATCATGCAGGGTTCTGCATTGTCAACAAGAAATCCCACATTGGTAGGGCTTCCCTAGTGGCTTAGCTGGTAAAGAATCTGTCTGCAATGCAGGAGGCCTGGGTTCCATGCCTGGGTCGGGAAGATCCCCTGGAGAAGAAAATGGCAGCCGACTCCAGTATTCTTGCCTGGAGAATCCCCATGGACAGAGGAGCCTGGAGGGCTATAGTCCATGGGGTGGCAGAGAGTCGGATGTGACTTAACGACTCTACCACCACCACCTTCACTACTTTGGTAGAAACAAGAAGAGAAATTTAAAGAGAGCTACCTAATACACTTTAAATTTCTTTTCTTGCTTCTACCAAAGTAGTGATGGTGTCAAATCCCCAAATCTTGCTGCCCACTCATTCCAGTGAAGACCCTAAAGCCGTCACAGGCACACAGTTCACGTGGCTGGCCCGGCGCTACCAAGGCTGCAGGAAGGCAGCCACTCTCCTACTCTGCAGGAACAGCCACTCTGTTCCAAGGCCAAGGCCAGAAGGGACACTGGCGCCCACTCACTCGTGTTGGTGCCTTCTTCTAATTGGAAATCTCACTTCTGCATTATCTGACAGCAGAGCAGGGAGCTCAAGCTTGTACTCTGGCTCAAGGCCCCTGGGGATGCCCCAGGGGATAGAATTAATGCCTGGCTATGTTAAGCCTGACAATGTTAACTATCATTACTATTATTGTTGCTACTGTTATTACATCTCTTTAGGATGTAATAAGGATCCCTTTAGGATGGGAAGTATCACTGAAATACAACTGAGATAGGACAGAGCAAGAAGGCCTGCTCCTTTCCCACTCCCAGCTGTCTCAAGGTAATAGAGACCTAGATGAGAAAAGAAGAAAGATTTCAAAATCTTGTGTAGAGCCTACAAATTTGTCCAGTAATAGTTTGTACTTTTTTCTGGAAAGAAGCTGTGTAAATGTATGTCATTTCCTTCATATCTGCTCTACATCGGATGTTACAAATAAGTTAGATTTCATTAAGGGAACATTTCACTATTAACTAGGAAGGAAGCTATGTTTTCATTTCAAGGACTGAGTTTTGATATTTCTAAACCAAATGTAAAAAAATCCTCTCAAGTCTTTTCAATGAAGTCTAAAATAAACTCAAAATTGGTTAAAAATAGAGAATGAAACTTTCTAGAAACATACTTTCAATCACCATGTGGAGGTGGGGGAAGGAAGGAAAGGTTTTCAATTAACTAGATAGATTCCATATTTTCCAGCTACACGATTTTTACAACACAGCCTATCCTGATCATCCCATTTTTTTCTTGACAATGACAAAGAGATCTGGTGATTAAGCAACTTGAAAGTAATAAACCAGAGTGGAGAGTGAAAGTTTTTTACATTAACAGACTCTCCTTAAAAATGCAAAATTAAGGGTGCTTTTATAGTATGGCTGAGTCCCTTTGCTGTCCACCCAAAACCATCATAACATTGTTAAACGGGTATACTCCAATATAAAATTTAAAAGTTTTAAAAAAAAGACACAGAGAAGATTTAAATGCATGTTGTTAAGTAAAAAAACAGCCAATCTGAAAGAACTACATACTGTATGGTTCCAGCAAGATGACATTCTGGAAAAAACAAAAATATGTAAATTGCCAAAAGATCAGCATTTCCTAGGGATTGAGGGGAGGGAAAGATAGAGGAGGGCTTTC
Organism: Bubalus bubalis; assembly: GCF_019923935.1. NCBI lineage: Eukaryota > Metazoa > Chordata > Mammalia > Artiodactyla > Bovidae > Bubalus > Bubalus bubalis. The sequence continues at coordinate 97,381,940 of NC_059163.1, read as the reverse complement.
CAGGTGGCTCAGCAGTGAAGAACCTGCCTGCCAACGCAGGAGACATGGGTTGGATCCCTGGGTCGGGAAGATCCCCTGGAGAGGGGCATGGCAACACACTCCAGTACTCTTGCCTGGAGAATCCCATGGACGGAGGAGCCTGGTGGGGCTGCAAAGAGTCAGACACGACTGAGTGACTGGGCACAAGCAAAGATAAAGGAGGCAGAAAGCAATGGATTGCAGAGCAGTGACAGTACGCTGTATGATACTGTAACAGAAGTTACATGTCACTGTCACTTAGCCACTCAGTTGTGAGGAAGAGTGGGTTGCCATTTCCCTCTCCAGGGAATCCTCCTGACCCAGGGATCAAACCCATGTCTCCGGCTTGGCAGATGGATTCTTTACCACTGAGGCACCAGGGAAGCCCACCTGTCACTGTACATTTGTCAAAACCCATAGAACACACAACAGAATGAGTGTACCCTAATGTAAATTATGAGCAGGGACTACTCTCCAGTTGCCATGCGAGAGCGTCTCACTGCAGTGACCAGACCCCACTTGCTATGACTACAGAAAAGCCCACGCAGAAACAAAGACCCAGCACAGCCAAACAATGAATAAACAGCTAAAATTAAAAAATTATTAAATGAACGTGTCAAAGCTATCACAACATTGTTAATCAACTATACTCCAATATAAAATAGAAAGTTAAAAAAGAGAGAGAAGAAATCATTTGTTAAATTAAAAAAAAAAAAAAAGAGTGCTTTTACTGGGCTCAGACACTTCCTGGCTACAGACTGAACAGTTACTCGCCCCACCAAACAGGCTGGTGCGTGTGCTGAGTCACGTTCAATGCTCTGTGACCCCACGGAGTGCAGCCTACCAGGCTCCTCTGTTCATGGGATTCTTCAGGCAAGAATACTGGGGTGGGTTGCCATTTCCTTCTCCAGGGGATATTCCTAACTCAGGCATCAAACCCACGTCTCTTGTATCTCCTGCCTCAGCAGGCAGATTCTTTACCACTGAGGCACTTGCGAAGCCCCCAAACAGGCTTTCTCACTTACAAGTGCAGGTGGTAATACTTCAGGGCTGGTGCAGTAAAGCCCCCAGGTCAGAGCCTGGAATCCAGCAGAGGAGCAGAAGGCGGGGAGGACCCTGCTGCCTCGCCCTCCGCTGCGCCAGCCTGACAAGAAGACGTGATGGGACCACTGGCATAGCAGGCATCGTCAACTTTGACAAACGCTGAATCAGAAAAAAAATTATTTGCTCTTTGCTTCCAGTGGGAAGGGGAATCAATCTTCCCCAGGTCCCAAAACAACTCAGTACCAAGGGGAAATTTTGCAAAACAGCAGGACAGCCCTCAAAGCCACAGCAACTCCAGACCACTGGTGCTTACAGTGATATTTGCCCTGTGGAGCCCCTTGGCATTCTTCAGTGAGGACAGGAAGTGATAGTTGATTGGGCTCAAGAGTTCCCCGTCAGTTGACAGGTAAAAGGAAACCACACAGCTTTGTCGTGTACATCCGGGACATCCTTTTAACAACTCAGGCACTGGCTTAGTATAGAGGAGAACAGACTCCCCAGCTTTTATCACGAAAGGGTTAGTCGACTCAGAGCATACGAGCTCCAGGGAACTCCAAGTGTGGACTCTCACCTGGGGAGAAACAAAACAGAAGGAAACCAAACATTCTTAGTTCCTAATTTTTTTTTAGAGAATAAGAGTAGTAATAATAGATGGAAGTCACAATAGCAGAACTGATTAAGAGACTGTGAAACCTGAGTTTAACCTCAGCTCTGCCAAGTACTAGATGTGAATTCAACTTCTCAAAGTATCCATTTCTTTATACATAAAGTGAGAACAACAAATAATAAAAAGCAGTAACTTCATAGGCGGTTGTGAGAATTAAATAATCTGTGGAAGGCATAGGATCTCAGGCATTGTAATTATTCCAAAAACCTGACCTATTCTCAATGTCCTCCCAATGGCAGCCGCCTAAGACTTCAAGTTTCTATCCTCTCTTTTTTTACCTAACTTTGTTTTAAATACAACTTCACTTTCCCACATATACATTTTGTATAATTTTACTGATTTCCACTTTAATATACTGTTTAAAATGATTTCTTTTTATAAAGCTTAGGCTTTTTCCAGCTTCTCATGATTATAAATAATCTTTAAGTGTCATTTTAAAGTTTACAATTCACACTCATCTAATTATTGTATTCACTACCCACAGAAATCCTCTAAAAAGGCACCTTGATGTCATTTTACAGATGAGAAAACTGAACCAAGACATTAAGGTCATGGAATAAACAGCAGGATTTTGTCCTGAATATAGATTTTCAGATTTTAAGAACAGCCCATTTTCTGCTACAGACATTAGAAACACTTTGATACAAATTTCTCTTTTCTTTTTTTCCAAAAATAACAGAACCAAATAATGAAAAAAATCTAAAATTCTCCCTCTACCACAGAAAGAAAAAAATGTCCAAGCAACTTACAGTGAGCATCATCTGCTGGTCTGAGTGAAGGTCTGACGCACCATAGATGAAAAGCACATCTTTATCCTCAAATCCCACCGGTAACAGGGGGGCGAAGAAATGCCGAGCAAAGTAATGAAGCATTTTCCACTTTCCTCCATACTCTAAAAAGAATCAGGTGGGTTAGGAGATGGGCAGGGTCAAGCAGTGAGAGTCACTGTCCACATGGCCCAGGCGTGTGACCTGGCACATTCTGGGCACTGAGCGTGGAAGAGAGCTGACAGCGGAGAGAACCCGTTTTGTGGAACACAGGGAGCATTCTGGACATCACCTCATGTCAGCCTCAAACCTGGAGGAGGCAGCCATTACCATCGCACCCTTCAAATGAGGAAATGGACACTCAAGCAGTTAAGTCACACGTGCTACATGAAGTATTTTGAGCCTGGACGTGATTCCTGGCTGGCACTTGCTCATTTGCAGTTCTGCTTCCAGGAAATCACTGCGCCAATGTTCATTTTTCCTACTTACACATGAAAAAGGGAATCAGGAGCATTGGCAGTGAACATGTGTTACAACTCTTCCTTTATAAGAATTACTTAGAGGAAGTACTATTGGAGAGGCTGGACAAGACGGTGGAGTAGGAAGACCCTGTGCTCACCTCCTCCCACGAGCACACTACAATCACAGCTATTTAGAGAGCAACTCTTTATGAGAAAGACAAAATCTAGTAGAAAAGAGCATCGACAGCTAAAGACATTAAGAAGGAACCATAAGATGGGCAGGAGGGGCATAAGTTACGTAGTCAAGACCCACACCTCAGGGGTGGGTGAACCACAAACGTAAGAATAACGACAATTGCTACTCAAGGAGTCTGAGTCCCACATAGGGCTCCCCAGCCCATGGATCCTGCCCTGGGAAGACAAGTACCTGGAAACCTTGGCTTTGAAGGCCTGCAGGGATTAATTTCAGGAGTCACAGAGAGTTGGGGGAAACAGAGACACCACTCTGAAAGGGCACACACAAAATTTCACACCCTCTGGGACCCAGGGCAGAAGCGGTCATTTGAAAAGAGCCCAGGTCAGACTCATTTGCTGACCTTGGAGGGTCTCCTGAAGAGGCAAGAAGCAACTGGAGCTCACCTTGGAGGCAAAGGCACTGGCAAGTGCCATTTTGGAATCCTCCTTCTAGAGAATTAGCACCAGGATCCAGCCCCACCCACCAGCTGTCTGCACCAGTGCTGGGATGCCTCAGGCCAAGCAACTGGCTAGACAAGGACACAGCCTCACCCTACAGCAGACAGGCTGCCTTAGACCTCCTGGGCCCAAGGCTCCTAAGGTCATACTCCTGTTCACCAGAGGCTCAGGCCCCAGCGCTATCAGCAGTGTACAAGCACTAGCCCCCCAGGGACATGCAGCCAGAAGTCTGGAGACCCACGTTCCAGCCACAAGCCAGCCAGAACCAGCCCCAAAATATTCTGGGCCTTGGCTTCACCTACTGGCCCCAACTTCACCCAGCAAGGGGTAGACACCAGCCCCAGGACCACTGCAGCCCTGAAGCCTACCTTGTTAGGACATAACCAACACAGCAGATTGGCACCAACCCAAGAGCAGACCAAAACCAGCTCTGAAAAACCTTAGAGTCCTCAGCCAGCTGCCCTGGGATCCAATCCCCCTCAGTTAGCCAGTGGGTCAGCTGGTGCTGGCCCATTTGGGATACCCTAGAATCTGTGCCAGCCATATTAGGAACTGGCTCCAGCTACCAGTAGGTGAAGACTAGATCCATGAACCCCAGCCCTGTAACCACTCACCTGAGAACCCAGCTCTGACCATTCGTGAGCAAGAGGTAGTACAGGATCCTCCAGGGTTCTGCAGCCAGCAGCCTCATGACGTGGCCCCACCAACAAGTACCCAGCAGGCTCTGCACAAGGCAGGGCCTGGCAACCAACTGGGCCAAGAGCCAGCCATGTCTATCAGACCATGACAGTAGTTGGTCCACCACACAGAAGGACCCATACACCCCACATAGGGGTGACCAGAGAGGAGTGAGCTGCTGGGACACACAGCATGTCTCCTACAAAAGGCCCCCTCTCCAAGGTCAGGAAATGTAACCAACCTACCAGACGCAGAGAAAGAAAAAGAACCAGTTAGGCAAAATGAGGTGACAGAGGAACATGTTTCAAACAAAGGAAGGAGATAAAACCCCAGAAGAACCAACTGAAGCCCAGATAGGCAAACTACTTGAGAAAGAGTTCAGGGTAATGATCACAACAATGATCAAAGAACATGGGAGAAGAACGGATGAACACGGTGAGAAGTTTAACATAGAGTTAGAAGATATGAAGAACTAAGCAGAGACAAAAAATACAAGTGAAATGAAAAATACACTAGAAGAAATCAACAGTAGGTTAAATGATACAGAGGAATGGATCAGGGAGAAGGAAGATAGAACAGAGGAAATCACTGAAGCCGAACAGGAAAAAAAAAAAAAAAGGGTAAAAAGAAAATAGAGTTTAAGAGATCTCTGGTACAACATCAAGGGAACTAATATTCACATTATATGGTCCCAGAAGAAGAGAGAAAGGGACAGAGAACATATTTGAAGACCCAATAGTTGAAAATTTCCTTAACTTGGGAAGAGATATAGACATCTAGGTCCTGGAACATAGATAGGATCAACCCATAGAGGTCCACACCAAGATACACTGTAATTAAAATGGTAAAAATTTAAGTTAAAGAAGCAATATTTAAAAAACACGGGGAAAGCAATAAGTTATATACAAAGGAACTCCAGTGAGGCCATTAACTGCCTTCCAGCAGCTCTGCAGGCCAGATGGGAGCGCACAATAAATTTTAAGTGATGAAAGGGGAAAACCTACAAACAAGAACACTCTACTCAGCAAGGTTTTCATTCAGATTTGATAAAGAAGCCCCAAGGTTTGCAGAGAAGCAAAACCTAAAAAGGAGCTGAGCACCAGCAAACCAGCTTCATAAGAAATGGTAAAGGGACTTCTCTAAGTGAAAAAGAAAAGGCTACAAGTAGAAACATGAAAATTATGAAAGGAAAAAGCTCATTAATAAATGCAAATTTTAGGTTGTAAATCAACCATTTTCAAACCTATCAGGAAAGTTAAAAGAGAAAAGCAGTAAAAATCATCTATATCCATAATAATTAGTTAAGAGATACACAAAAAGATGTAAAATATGAAACTAAAAACAATAATCATGACAAGGGTAGGGGAGTAAAAATGCAGGGTTGTTAAAAATGTTTGAAATTAAGAGATCATCAACTTAAAATAATCACATAAATTGCATTACACTATATATAGATTGCTATATATAAGCTGCATGGTAACCAGAAATCTACAACTGATAAACATCAAAAATAAGGGAATCCAAACATAACTAAAGATAGTCATCAAATCAACAGGGAAGGGAAAAGGACAGGAACTAAAAAGAACTACAAAAATAACCCCCAAACAATGAACAAAATAGAAGTACGTACCTATCAGTAATTAACTACTAATGGACTAAATGCTCCAATCAAAAGATGCAGAGTGGCTGAATGGACACAAAAACAAAACCCATATATATGCTACCTATAGGAGACACACTTCAGATCTAAACACATACACAGAACTGAAAGTGAGGGGATTGAAAAAAAGTATTCCATGCAAATATAAATCAGAAAAAGCCAGGATGCTAATATTTATTAATATATCAGACAGAACAGACATTAAAACAAAGATGTGATAAGTGACAAAGAAGGGTGTGATATAATGATCAAGGGATCAATCTAAGAATATGTAACAACTGTAAATGGATATGCACCTATATATAAAAGAGTGCTATATACATAAAGCAAATATTAATAGACATAAAGGGAGAAATTGACAGTAACATAATAAGAGTAGGGGAATTTAACACCCCACTCATATCAGTGGACAGATCATCCAGATAGAAAATCAGTCAGGAAACACATTAGATCAAATGGATGGATACAGAATATTCCATCCAAATCAGCAGAATACACATGTGATCCAAATGTACAAGGAACATTTTCTAGGATGAACCACATGATGTGCCACAAAACAATATTCAATAAATTTAAGAAAACTGAAACCATATCAAGCATGTTTTTCAACCACAAACCTACGAGACTCAGAACTCAACCACAAGGAAAGAAAAAAAAACACTGCAAAAAACACTAACATGGAAGCTAAGCAACATGTTACTAAACAACCAATGGGTCACCAAAGAAACTCAAAGGATCATCAAAATACTTGGAAACAAATGAGAACAAAAACACAATGACCCAAAATCCAGTGGACGCAGCAAAAGCAGTTCTAAGAGGGAAATTTTACTGATACAAACTTAGCTCAGAAAACAAGAAAAATTACAAATAAACAACCTGACCCTACACCTAAAGGAACTTAGAAAAAGAACAGCAAACAAAACCCAAACTTAGTAGAAGGAAAAATATAATAAAGATCAGAGCAGAAATAAGCAAAATAGAGACTTTAAAAAATAGAAACGATCAATGAAACCAAGATCTGGTTCTTTGAAAAGATAAACAAAATTGATAAAATTACAGCCAGACTTATCATCAAAAAAAGAGGTCTAATCAATAAAGTCAGAAATGAAAGAGACACTACAACTAAAGCTAAAGAAGTACAAAGCATAAGAGACTAGTATGAACAACTATACACCAACAAATTGGACAAGCTAGAAGAAATGGATAAATTCCTGGAAACATATAAACTTCTAAGACTGAATCATGAAAAGATTTTTTTTTTTTAATCTAAACAGATCAATTACTTCTAAGGAGACTTAATCAGTAACCAAAAACCTCCAAAAAACAAAAGTCCAGGACCACATGGCTTCACTGGTGAATTCTACCAAACATTCAAAGAAAAATTAATACCAATCCTTCTCAAACTCTTCCAGAAAATGGAAGAGGAAGGAATGCTTCTGAACTCATCCATGGGGCCAGCATCAACATGATTCCAAATCCAGGGGGAAAACCTTATGATCATCTCCATGTATCCAGAAAAGTTTCTGAAATAGTTCAACATCCACTTATGATAAAAAACAAAACAAAACAAAACAAAACAAAACAAAAAAACACTTCACAAAGTGGGTGTAGAGGGAACATGCTTCAACATAACAAAGGCTATATATAAGTAGACAGCTAACACCATACTCAACAGTGAAAAGCTGAAACTACTTCCTCTAAGATCAACAAGACAAGGATTCCCAGTTTTATAGTCGTGTCTGACTCTTTGTGACACCATAGTCTGGCCATGGGATTCTCCAGAAAAGAATACTGGATTGTGTTGCCATTCCCTTTTCCAGGGAATCTTCCCGACCCAGGGATTGAACCTCGGTGTTCTGCATTGCAGGCAGATTCTTTACCATCTGAGCTATCCGGGAAGCCACATCAAAAAGAATAAAATACCCAGGAATAAATCAAAGGAGGGAAAAGAACTGTACCCAGAAAACTATAAGACACTGATGAAACCAACTGCAGACAACACAAACAAATGCAGAGATACTTTGCTCATGGATAGGACTCATATTTGGAGAAGGCAATGGCACCCCACTCCAGCACTCTTGCCTGGAAAATCCCATGGACGGAGGAGCCTGGTGGGTTGCCATCTATGGGGTCGCACAGAGTCGGACACGACTGAAGTGACTTAGCAGCAGCAGCAGCAGGACTCATATTGTTACAATGACCATGGGGTCCCTAAGAGTCGGACAAGACTCAGCGACTTCACTTTCACTTTTCACTTTCATGCATTGGAGAAGGAAATGGCAACCCACTCCAGTGTTCTTGCCTGGAGAATCCCAGGGACGGGGGAGCCTGGTGGGCTGCTGTCTATGGGGTCGCACAGAGTCAGACACGACTGAAATGACTTAGCAGCAGCAGCAGGACTCATATTGTTACAATGACCATACTACTCAAGGCAATCACAGATTCAATGCAATCCGTATCAAAATACTACTGGCATATTTCACAAAACTACAACAAATATTCCTAAAATTTGTATGAAAACACAAAAGACCCCAAGCAGTGAAAACAATCTTGAGAAAGAAGAAATGAAAAATGAAATTAAACATTTTCTCACATCATTTACAAAAATAAACTCAAACTGGATTAAGAGCCTAAATGTAAGATCAGAAACCATAGAACTCCTAGAGGAAAACACAGGCAGAATACTCTGACACAAATCATAGCAATATATTTTTGGAACTGCCTCCTAAGGCAAAAGAAACACAAGCCAAAATAAGCAAACAGACCTAATTAAACTTAAAAACATTCACACAGCAAGGGAAACCATAAACCAAATGAAAAGACAGTGTATTGATTTGGAGAAAATATCTGCAAATGATGCGACCATTAAGGGGTTAATATACAAAATATTGGAGAAGGAGATGGCACCCCACTCCAATACTCTTGCCTGGAAAATCCCATGGATGGAGGAGCCTGGTGGGCTGCAGTCCATGGGGTCACTAAGAGTCGGACACAACTGAGCAACTTCACTTTTCACTTTCATGCACTGCAGAAGGAAATGGCAACCCACTCCAGTTTTCTTGCCTGGGAATGCCAGGGACAGCGGAGTCTGGTGGGCTGCCGTCTGCGGGGTCGCACAGAGTCGGACACGACTGAGGCGACTTAGCAGCAGCAGCAACAGCATACAAAATATATAAACAGCCCATACAGCTCAATATAGAAAACAAAAACAAAAACAAAAACGAAACAAATAACTCAATCAAAAAAATTGGGAGGAGACCTGAATAGAGTTTTTTCAAAAGAAGAAATACGGATGGCCAACATGCATATGAAAAGATGCTCAACATCATTGATCATAAGGGATGCCAATCAATACCACAATGAAGTATCACCTCACACCTGTCAGAATGGCTACCATCAAAACAATCACAAGTAAACAGTGGCAAGAATGTGGAGCAAAAGGGAACCCTCCTACACTGTTGGTGGGAATGTAAATTGATGTGTCCATTATGAAAATCAACTTGGAAGTGACTCAGAAAAACTAAAAATAGAACTATCATAAAATCTGTCAATTCCACTGCTAGGTATATATTCAAAGAAAACAAAAACACTAATTCAAAAAGATATATGTACCCCATTGTTCACTGTAGCATTGTTTACAACAATAAAGATGTGTAAGTAATCTAAGTATCAATCAATAGATGAATGAATAAAGAAGATGTGGTGGCTTCTGAACAGCAAAGGAAACTATAAACAAGATGAAAAGACAACCCTCAGAATGGGAGAAAAATACAGCAAATGAAACAACTGACAAAGGATTAATTTCCAAAATATAGATGCAGCTCATACAACTCAATACCAGAAAAACAAACAACCCAGCCAAAACGTGGGCAGACCTAAACAGATTTTTCTCTAAAGAAGATATATAGATGACTAATAAACACATGAAAAGATGTTCAACATCACTCATTATCAGAGAAATGCAAATTAAAACTACAATGAGAAATCACCTTACAATGAGATATGATGGTCAGAATGGCCATCACCAAAAAATCCACAAATAACAGGTGCTAGAGAGGGTATGGACAAAAAGGAACCCTCTTGCCCTGCTGATGGGAATGTAAATTGATACAGCCACTATGGAAGATGGTATGGAGACCCCTTAAAAAAAACAAGGGCTCAAACTACCATCAACCCAGCAATCCCACTAAAAGGCCTATACCCTGCGGAAACCAAAATTGAAAAAGACACATGTATCCCCAAGCACTATTTACAATAGCTAGGGCATGGAAGCAATCTAGATGTCCATTGACAGATGACTCGATAAAGAAACTGTGGTACATAAACACAATGGAATATTACCAAGCCATACAAAGGAACTCATTTGAGTCAGTTCTAATGAAATGGGTGAACCTAGAACCTATCATACAGGCTGAAGTAAGTCAGAAAGAGAAAAGTACTGTCTGAAAAGAAAGTGTTAGTCGCTCAGTCATGTCCAACTCAGCAACTCCTGTAGCCCACCAGGCTCCTCTGTCCATGGAATTCTCAAGGCAAGAATACTGGAGCGGGTTACCATCCCATTCTCCAGGAATTTTCTCAACCCAGGGATCGAATCCGTATCTCTGCATTGCAGGCAGATTCTTTACTATCTGAGCCACAGGGGAAGCCCAATATCGTCTATTAATGCATACATATGGAATCTAGAAAGATGGTACTGATGAACCTATTTTCAGGGCAGAAATGGAGATGCAGACATAGAGAACAGATGAATGGACGTGTGTGGAGGGGGAAGGCGGAGAGGGTGGGACGAATGGAGTAGCGTGGAAGCATATATACTATCATATGTAAAATAGACAGCCAATGGGGATTTTCTGTGTGACTCAGGAAATTCAAACCAAGGCTGTGTAATAACCCAGAGGGGTGGGAGAGTTTCAGAGGGAGGGGACATATGTACAGCTATGACTAAATCATATTGATGTATGGCAGAAACCAATGCAATGTTGTAAAGGAATTATCCTTCAGTTAAAAATAAATTTTTAAAAGAGATGTGGTATATGTATAGACAGATGTAGATATACATACATACGCAATGGAGTATTAGATGCCCATTAAAAAGTATGAAATTTTACCATTTGCAACAACATGAATGGGCCTGGGGAGGGGTATTATGCTTAATGAAATACATCACAAAGAGAAAGACAAATAATCCATGTTATCACTTATATGTGTAGTCTAGAAAATAAAACCAATGGATGAATATAACAGAACAGAAACAGACTCACAGAAATAGAGAATGAACTATTGGTTATAGGTGGGGAGAGGGAAGGAGGGAAATGCAAGATTGGCATAGGAGTTTAAGAAGTACAAACGACTATGTATAAAATAAATCAGCTACAAGGCTATACTGTAGAGCACAGGGAATACAGACAGTACCTTAGAACTTTCAAGGGAGTGTAATCTATAAAATTTAGAATCACTATATTGTACACCTGAAATTAATTGTAGACCAATTATACCTCAATAAAAAGATAAATAATAAAGTTAATTTAAAAAAATAAAGTTACTTAAAACTCAAAGTCTCTTTTTTCCATAGGCACAAATCCTCTGAGTGAAACCAAACAACAGCAATCACAAATGCGTCTGGCAGGTTCAGACTGATGGGGGAACACCCAAACTCATGACAATTAACGGCAGTCCCTAAAGGACAGTCAGAAGCCGTCAAGAACCTTCAGAATCTGGTGCCTTGTTGGCATGTGCTGCACGCTAAACCCACAAACTAAACTCTTTCAACATGCCTCTTCTTCTTCTTCACGAAACGCTGCATCGAACAACTTCAGAGAGAGCTATACAGTGAGAGACAGGGAGGCGACGGGGGGAGGGGAGGGAATGGGCGTCACTTTTGGAATTCACCAGTGCAAGCTGCTGAAACGGAGGAACACAGTCTTGAGGTTCAGCTAGAACTAATTTCTTTAGGTTTTGCAAAATTTTGCCTCTCCAGTACTTCATTTCCAACTCTTAGTATTTCCCCTTAAAAATAACAAGGGGGAAAGGGGCAGAGGCCTATCAAATTAGAACTACGAAATGAACTAGAACATAGAAAGCTCTAGAACGTTTTCTCATAAATAGAAAATGACTCAAACCTGAGATAACTTACACACTCTCATTAGGACATCCATTACACGGAAAAGACTTCAAACATGAGATTCCAGCCATGGAGGCCAAAAACAAATGACAATCAGGAGAACAGCAATTGAAGCAAAAAGTCAGTGATACACACTTCTGTTACTAAACAGTGACACCTCCGAGAGATGGTGACCCTCTCCTCGAAAGCACTGACCTGCCAAAGTTTAGAAAGCAGGCAAATACTTAGTCTAACATCATACTCTTATATCTTTTCTGAAAAACACAGAGTCATTTAAGCGAAGAGTTATAAGCCTGAGCTCTCCCATTTCCTGAACTGAACTCAACTTCAGAAGACACCACCTCATTTACAGACAGGAAGCAGGGTTGGGCTCCTAGTGTCTCTGAACAATATCTCTCTGTCCAGTTTAAGCATCCCAGAGAGGCTATTTTGCTAGCATCTACCCCTGCTGCTGCTGTTGTTGCTGCTAAGTCGCTTCAGTCGTGTCCAACTCGGTGCGACCCCATAGACGACAGCCCACCAGGCTTCCCTGTCCCTGGGATTCTCCAGGCAAGAACACTGGAGTGGGTTGCCATTTCCTTCTCCAAAGCATGAAAGTGAGAAGTGAAAGTGAAGTCGCTCAGTTGTGTCCGACTCTTCGCAACCCCAGGGACTGCAGTCTACCAGGCTCCTCTGTCCAAGAGATTTTCCAGGCGAGAGTACTGGAGTGGAGTGCCATTGCCTTCTCCGATCTACCCTTGATTCTCATTCAATACCCTTTCTCTGGTTGATATTGATAAAGAGGCTGATCAGGGAAACCTGTCCAAGATTGCAGTTCCCCACAGGAGATGAGCATTCATTGAAACACGTGGGGAAAAATCCCCATGATCTGCATTCACGGCTCAAGAGCCTCACCCAGCAAAACCACCCTTTTATTTTATGACTTTGCCTCATTTTTGACCCAAAACTTTTGTTCATATCATTAACTGAACTTGGCTTCAAATCACCTCTGGTGATTCATTACTATGCCTTAATTTTTTTAATGCACCAAAATAGATGAAATAATTCAAACTGCAAGTACCATGTCAGCCATCTCACCTGTTGCTCAACTGAACAGGTCCAACTGACAACCCTTCCTACTTGTACTTCTGACTCGACTCCCTTTCCCCTCAAGAGACAAACAGGGCAAAATAAAGACGATCGGGTGAACTTAGAGGGGAATCGGTAGTAAAGGGACATTTTTAACACTTAGCTGGGTTAGACTTTCCCACAGTTGAATTCTCCTAAACAGAAGAGGTGCTTATGTAAATCTCCTTTTGTCCTGGGAAGTCCTCTTAAATAAATTCAAAATTCTAAGCAACAATGAGAAGACACGTGGCTGAGAGCAGGGCTTCCGAGGTGGCACTAATGGTAAAGAACCCACCTGCCCATGCAGGAGATGTATGAGACATGGGTTCGATCCCTGGGTAGGGAAGATCCCCTGGAGGAGGGCATGGCAACCCACTCCAGGATTCTTGTCTGGAGAATCCCATGGACAGAGGAACCTGGCGGGCTACAATCTATAGCGCCATACAGAGTCAGACACGACTGAAGCAGCTGAGCACGCACACACGTGGCTGAGATGTTCACGCACGCATCTATCCCTCGTTTGCCTGCTTTTGTGACCGCACAGAACAGAACTCACAGAGAGGCTGCCTCTCGGGCTCCCCAAAGGGGTGGCCGGAGGTCAGAGACTGGCAGCTGAACAGCCTCCCCTCCCTGGAGTCCTGCTTGGGTTCACTGGCCGCCTCCAGCTCTGTGCTGCCTCAGCGCCTCTCCCCACAGGTTTGGCTTTTTCTCTCACACACAAAGAATGCTAAAACACTCACCTAGAGAAGACCAGGAGGGAGCCTGCCAGATGTCATTCAGCTGCCAATAAAGCGCCCCCATGGTGTGCCCTTTTCCATTCACTATCTCGCTGCGACTGCGACGGTAGAATTCAGTTTCTGTTTTGACACACTGGGCCTGCATCACCTGATTCCGGGGAAAAAGGTAAAACACAGGTGTTTCCAAGCGAACTTATCTATGAAACAGAAGCAGACTCGCAGATACAGAGACCCGACCTGTGGCTGCCAAGGGGCGGGGTGGGGTTGAATGGGGAGTTTGGCGTTAGTAGATGCAAACTATTACATTTAGAATGGATTTAAAAACAAGAAAGTCCTTCTGTACAGCACAGGGGGGGCTTCCCTGGTTGCGCAGACAGTAAAGAGCCTGCTTGTGATGCAGGGGACCCAAGTTCAATCCCTGGGTCATGAAGATCTGCTGGCGAAGGGAACAGCTACCCACGCCAGTATTCTTGCCTGGAGAATTCCACAGACAGAGGAGCCCGGCAGGCTACAGTCCATAGGGTCACAAAGAGTCGGACACAACTGAGCAACAAACACAACAATAACAATAGCACAGGGAACTATATTCAATATCCTGTGGTAAACATAACAGAAACTATGAAAAAGAACATATACATGTATAACTGGATGACTTTGCTATATACCAGATACCCACAACATTGTAAATCAACTATAAGTCGATTTTTCAAAAAAAAGAGAAGCTTAATCCATTGCCAGACAAAAACAAAACCTACACAGGTGTTTTTGAGGTAGGCTGTCTAGATCCGAGAAAATAAGAGGCTTGAAGAAATTGGGGAATTTAATTAGCATTCTATATACCATTATTATACTAGATCTGGGACCAACCCTATGAGAAGCTCTTATTTATAATGGCTAGGTTTGGGGGGAAGCATGGTGTTTGGTTTATCCTAACAATGGGTAATCATGGAAATAGGATGGTGTAAAAGTTCTCTGTCACCGATAGTGGGGGCAATGACAGAAAACAAAGACTCCAGAAAACAAAACAGAAACAGAACAAATGCTTTATGGAGTCAGATACTAAGTTTCAGGCAGTGAGCAGTTTTACTAACACATTTGTGGCTACTGGGAAAGGCTCGCCACTCCAGTACCCTGGCCTGGAGAATTCCATGGACTGTATAGTCCATGGAGTCACAAAGAGTCGGACACAACTGAGCGACTTTCACTTTCACTTTGTGACTCTTAAGAAAATACTTTATTAAAAAAAAATCTGTAGGAAAAAAAAACTTTATTATGACTGATACTGTCAAATTCCTAACCCCTTTTTTTTCTAGTCAAGCAATTGTTTTTATATCATGACTTTGAGAACGTAAAACTTATGAGTGCAGTTCCTTCGTCATAGCAGAACAGATGGTAACACTGCAACAAAGAGACGAGTAAATTTAGTTCTTGTTTAAGAGGCACAAAAAAACTTCCTATAGAACCCTTAATTACTGTCATCATCACTGAAAACCCAGTCTCCTTTACTGCTGCCGTTACTGACACTGCAAGTATCCCATCTCTTAGCTTGGAGCTGTAGTTCGGGAAGGCTCACAAAGAGAAGGTCAGCGGGCTCAGAGGAGAGGTCACCAAGGACAGCCTGCAGAGACAGAGCTTCAAGGAAAAGGACAGTCTTAGAGTACGGCCTGGGATTTCACAGAAGAGGAAAAAGAGGGATGCTCATATGGCCACTGGAAGACTAAGCTCAGAGACCTTCTGAAAAACTGAGAAAAGCTCCAGTGAGGGTAACACCTTTAGACAGAGGAGGGGTGGCTTGGGAGGAAGTCACAGATGAAGTTAGAACTTACACGAGGCAGAGCTGTAACACTCCAGAGGGTAAAGCAAAGAGAAACCCAATGGCCATTCAATACATATTTAATAAGTACCTACATTACATGTTACATGCTGCTAAGGGTAAGCCACTCACCCAGCAAAAAAGAAACAGCCCATCCTCCTGGAGCTTACTGACTTGTATAGAAGACAGGCCTTACCCAAAGAATCACACAACTATATGGAAACTTTGAACAATCATGAAGGCTAAGAAAGAGAGGTACATGATGTTAGGAGCCTGAACAGGAGGGGAAATGGGTCTAGCTGAGCAGTGGAATTGGCCTCAAAGGAGAAAGAAAAGAAAGGTGGCAGAATTCTGCAGCCAGAGGGGACACGCATGATGAAAGGAGGACGCACAGCAAAGAACTGCAAGAGGCAAGGCAGCCTGAGCCCAGAAAGCTGGGAGCAAGGGAAGCAAGCCTGGTGGGGTGCAGGGGCCAGACCTGGGAAGGTTTGGAATGCATCCTAAAGGCAACTGGAAGTCACAGAAAGCTTTTAAGCTAAAGGGTGAAGTGATCAGACCTGCATTTCCAGCAGGTGACTCTGATCACCAAAAGCACTCAAGAGACTAGGGTGGATTTAGGGAGATCATTTAGAAATTTATTACCAGCTTCTAGGCAAGAGATGATACTAGCTGTGAGCAGATAAAGAAATGCCTTTCCCATTCAGGAAGCAGACCATTGGGACCACAGCAATGATAACAGGCAAAGAACACTCCAAAGAAAGTAAGAATCTCACAAAGAGAAGGGGGAGAGTGCCAGCTCAAAAGGACCACAGGATACTACCTGAATATATCAGTCTATCACTAAGGAGTGAAATAGAAAAATAGGCTGAGGGCTATGATCTATGACAGTCAAGTTAATCTGCAATTATGAGCTAGGCTGGGACTTGGGACCCTTTACTGGAGTACTGGCTCCTGAACAAATGTCTTCTCAAGCAACAGAATACAAAGAAATAATAAGGGACTAAAACCTATCTCACACATGCACAGTTGGGGCAAATTATGAACAATAAGATACAAAAAGGCCACCAACCAACTATCATTTCTGAGATGCAGGGAGGAAAAGCAGGGTATCACACATGATCTCTGCACACAGCACCACCACGGGGCTGGGCAGACCACCTAAACGATGCCTCCTGCCCAACTCATCAATCGGCCTCCATCCGCACCCACATTTTCGGAGCCAGGCAATCAAGGGCACCTGTTACTTGTTTTCGCTCCCTCATGCTGCAGCACAAATCCCAGCAAAGCCTTGCCTGAATTCTCATCCGACCTCATCAATTTCTAGTGATGAAAGAGTCCATGCCCAGGTGAGTAACAGCTGGACTCGGAATGTCTATACAAGTTCCTTATAAAACATAAGGATTTTATCTGAGCTAAACTAAAGAAGACAGAGAGTTATCTACATCTAGGCCTGGAAAGCTAGGCACAGAGAAATCAAGTTCTTTCATTAAATGTTCACATGTTTGTTGAGTTATCAAAATTATTGTTGCAGAAAAATTTTTAGAAAGTTCAGTGAAAATAAAGCAGGCAAATGAAATCTCAGTAGAAGCAGGGCAACACCAATTACAATCCATGCCCGCTACAGATCTCACATCATCACAGCAGTTGGAAAGCAACCTTGGTATTTGTTTTTAATATCTGATAATATCTTACTTGGACCCCCAAATAATGTTCCCACCAACCAAGTGAAAATTGTCCCCCTGGGCACAAAATCAAGCTAGTCCCTGCCCAGCAGCATGCACACCCGAGGTTCTGAAAGAGAAGTTTCTTGTTCTACTCCTGAGATTCCTGAGCAATCGTCAGAGGCTTTATGCACTGTGTGTGAAGGGGTCATGGGAAAAGATAAGGAAGGCTTCATCACACCAAAGAGTAACACATAGAGAGAGGCAGTCTGGTCACCAGACAGTCCAGAAGTTCTGGCCTAACTCCAACAGGCTGAGCGCGAGCATCAAATGGATGGGTGCTGGCCTATAATTCGGTAACTCCCAGGACCTGAAGTATCTTCAAAGTTTGGGCCATTCCTGATACACCAAGGGAGCCAAAGAACCTGCAATATTCTGCTATCATTCTGCTTCATTCCACGTGGACTCATGAGCAGAAGGGAAGGAGGGGTGTCATTCAAGAAGTTTGGGACTAGAATCTCTTTCCTTGCATCCAGGTTTATAAAACAGGGTGAACAGGAGAAAAGTAAAAAGCAGAATTTCTAGGTGGGAAACAAAACATCAGTGTATACTCAAGTAGGAAATTAGGTCATCTCTTGCAGGCAAAAATACAAGCTTTGAAAACAAAGCCATACTCATTGAAACAGTCATGCTCATGCTTAGTTAGATCTAATCCAAAGGGCGATTAGATGCTTTACTGATGGCTTTGGTAGAGGTGACCTGCATTTTCTTCAAGGTGAATTTAAGCTTCTTTTTGGCGGGGGAGGGGGAATACAAAGAGCAACATTTTTTTTTTTTCTTACAACAATCCAAATTCCTTCCTGATCTTTGTTAACATGTATTAATAACTCATTATATTGTAACATATATTGTAATACTTTGGGTTGCAAAGAGTTGGACATGACTGAGTGACTGATCTGATCTGATTCCTGTATTATACTGCTCATTCTTCCCTCTCCTCTGCTTCTGGAAACCACTCATCCACTTTCTGTCTCCATACATTTGTCTATTCTGGACAATAAAAGAGAAATAAGTAAGTAGTATAACACAATATGTACAATACAATTTGTGACTGACTTCCTTCAGTTAGCCTAAAGTTTCCAAGGCTCACCCATGTTGGACTATGTACCAGCACTTCAAACCTTTTTATTCTGCTGGATACTATTTCATTGCATGGATATGCCACATTTTGTGTATCCACTTATTGGTTGATAAACATTTAGATTGTTTTAACTTTTCGGCTATTATGAACTTTGAGGCAGAGCTTTTTGGGTGAATATGTTTTCCATTTTCTTGGATACATCCCTAAGAGTAGAATTTCTGTGTCCTATGGTAATTGTTTTAACTTTTGGGACAATGACCAACTTTTTCATAGTAGCTGTACCATTTTATTAATACATTCCCACTAGCAAACCATTTGAGGTTTCTAATTTCTCCACATCCTTATCGTGATGGTTATAAGTTTATGTGTGAATCTGACTGGGTTAGGGGATGGCTCCTCAGGTCACAAGGGGTCGGACTGAGCGCGCACACACACACACACACACACACACACACGGCTGGTACCACTATTCCTAGGTGTGTCTGTGAAGATGTTATTGGTGATTCCATAGACGAAGAAGGTCGGTCCTCACAAATGAGGGTAAGTGTCATCACAGGAGGCTGAATGGCCTGGATAGAGCAAAAGAGCAGAGGAAGGGTGCATTCTCTCTCTTGAGCTGAGGCACAGCTTCTTTAACTCCCAACACTGGAGTTCCTGCTCACTGGACCCTGGGACTCCAGATCTACAGCAATGGCGCCTCAGTTCTCAGACCTCAAGCTGAATTATACCATAGTCTTTCCTGGTTTTCCTTCATGCAGATGGCAGACTGTAAGACTGCTTTGCCTCCGTAATCATTTAAGGCAATTCCTATAATAAATTTCCTGTTTTATATATCTATGTGCCAAGTTGCTTCAGTTCTGCCCAACTCTTTACGACCATATGGACTGTAGCCCACCAGGCTCCTCTGCCCATGGGATTCTCCAGGCAAGAATACTGGAGTGGGTTGCCATGCCCTCCTCCCAGGGATCCTCCTGACCCAGGGATCAAACTCAAGTCTCTTATGTTTCCTGCATTGGCAGGTGGGTTCTATACCAGTAGGGCCACCTGGGAAGCCTCTATCTATCTATCTCTATGTATCATATTTGGTCTGTTTCTCTAGAAAACACTGACCAATATACTTAAGCAATATTTGTCTCTTTTCTCTTTTTTTAAATTCCACATATCCTAGTGGATATGATTGGTATCTCATGTGGTTTTTTTTTTTTTTTTTTCTCTCATGTGGTTTTGATTTGCATTTTCCTAGTGACATACCGGAGAAGGCAATGGCACCCCACTCCAGTACTCTTGCCTGGAAAATCCCATGGATGGAGGAGCCTGGTAGGCTGCAGTCCATGGGGTCACGAAGAGTCGGACACGACTGAGTGACTTCACTTTCACTTTTCACTTTCATGCATTGGAGAAGGAAATGGCAACCCACTCCAGTGTTCCTGCCTGGAGAATCCCAGGGACGGGGGAGCCTGGTGGGCTGCCGTCTATGGGGCTGCACAGAGTCAGACACGACTGAAGCGACTTAGCAGCAGCAGCAGCAGCAATGACATACTGCGCATCTTCTCATGTACCTACTGGTCATGTTCACTGGACAAATGTCTATTCAAATATTTCCCTCATTTGTATATTAGGTTGTCTTCTTCATTACTGTGTTGTAAGAGTTCTTAGTATGTTCTGGACATTAGACCCTTATTAGATACATGACTTGTAAATTTTTTCTCCCAATTCATGGATTATCTTTTCACTTCTGTGATAGTGTCCTCTGACACACAAGTTTTTAATTTTGATGAAATCCAATTTAATTTTTTCTTCAGTTGCTTCTGCTTTGATGTCATATCTAAGAAACTGTTACATAATCAAAATTCACAAAGATTCACACCTATATTTTCTTCTAAGAGTTTCATACATTTGGACCTTTAATCCATTTTAAGTTCATTTTTGTATATAGTGTGAGGTGGAAGTCCAAATTCATTCTTTGACATGTGGTTATTCAGTTATTCAAGCACCATTTGTTCAAAGCACTATTCTTTCTCCATTTCATCATCTTAGCATCCTTGTAGAAAATCAACTGGCCATAGATGGGCTGATTTTTGGACTCTCAAGTCTATTCAGTCAATCCCTGTCAGTGCCATAGTGCCTTGATTACTACGGTTTTGTAGTAAGTTTTAAAAGCAGGAAGTGTGTCTTCCTAATTTGTTCTTTTTCAAGATTGTTTTGACTATTCTGAGTGCCTTGCATTTCTATATAAATCTTAGGATCACTTTGCCCATTTTTTCCAAAGATGGTAGTATAACTTTTGATAGGAGTTATGCTGAATCTGTAAATCAGTTTGTGGGGTTCTTAACAGTATTAAGTCTTCCAATCCATTAACACAAAATATCTTTCCATTTCCTTAATTTCCATCACTAATGTTTTGTAGTTTTCAGTGTGCAAGTCTTATATCTCTTCAGTTAAATATATTCCAAAGTATTTTATTCTTTTTGCTACTATTGTAGATGGTATTGTTTAGTTAATTTCACTTTCAAACTGCTTATTGCTTAAAATACAATTGATAATTGCATATTGATCCTATATCCTGCAAAGTGGCTAAATTAATTTACTGGTTCTAATAGATTTTAGGTAGTTTTTATGGTTTTCTATATATATAAGATCATGCATCTGCAAATACAGTTTTTACTTCTTTCTTTCCAATTTGAATGCCTTTATTTCATTTTCTGGCCTAACTGTGCTGACCAGAATCTCCAGTACAATGTTGAACAGAAGGGACAAGGGAAGGCTTCTTTGTCTTCTTCCTCATTTTAGGGAGAAAGCATTCTTTCCTCCACTATTAAGTTTGATATTGGCTACGGGTTTTTCATAGATGGCTCTCTTTCAAGTCGAGGGAGCTCCTTTATATTCCTAGTTTGTTGAATTTTTTATCATGAAAGGGTGTTACATTTTGTCTAGTGCTTTTTCTTCATCTATTGAGATTATCATTATATAGTTGTTTTTCCTTCATTCTATTAACATAGTATATTATATTGGTTGACTTTCATATGTTGAACAAGTCTTCTATACCTGAGATAAATCCTACTTTTGATATACAAAGCTTTTTCTGTGTTGCTGGATTTGAATTGCCACTATCTTGTTGATTTTTTTTTTCTGTCTATACTCATCTCTAGTCTAGTGTTAGTCGCTCAGTCACGTCTGACTCTTTGCAATCTCATGGACTCTATGTAGCCTGCCAGGCTCCTCCGTCCATGGAATTCTCCAGGCAAGAATACTGGAGTGGGTGGCCACTTCCTTCTCCAGGGGATCTTCCTGACCCAGGGATCGATCCCTGCATTGCAAGCAGATTCTTCACCATCTGAGCCACCACAGAAGCCCATAAGGGTACTCACTGGCATGCAGTCACTTTTCTTGGTATGTCTTTGTCCAGTTTTGGTATCAGGAGAACAATGTCTTCATAGAAAGAGTTTAGGAAGTGACTTTGCCTCTTCTATTTTGGTGGAATATTTTGTGAAGGGTTGTGTTAATCCTTCCTTATGTGTTTTTTAGAATTCACTTGTGAAGCCATCTTTAAGGGAAGCCCTTTAAGTACTAACTCAACTTCTTTAGTTGTTAAAGGTCTATTCACAGTTTATTCTTGAGTAAGTTTTCATAGTTTGTGTGTTTCCATGGATTTGTCCATTTCATTTAGGATATACGATTTGTTGCCCTACAGCTGTTTATAATATTCCATTATGACTCTTTTTTTTTAATCCAGTAAGGTCAATAGTCATGTTCCCTCTTTCATTCCTGATTTAGTAACTGAGTCTTCTCTCTCATCTTCTTGGCCAAGCTAGCTAAATGTTTTTCAATTTTGTTGATCTTTTCAAATAATTAACTTTTGATTTTGTTCATTTTCTCTATTGTTCCAATAAGGACTTTTTTAATGTGCTAAATTTCTGATGTCTGCTTTACTTAACTGCTGAAAATTTGATGTTATAATTTAACTAAACACCTCAGTAGTTACAGAATTTCCCTTATCTCAGCTGTAGAGAGATTTAATAGTGTATTTTAAAAAGCAGAAACCTGCTTCATTCATTGCCCTGAGAACTTGGGAAAAATACTTAACTGTGTTCTGAGCCTCTGTTTCCTCATGTGTAAAAGGAAAACAGTAACAGAGATGTCAGGAGATGTTGTTCAAATTACATGAGAACGTATACGAAGCACCTCATACCTCAGGGCCAAGTATTTCAGTAGACATGCAAAGAATGCTGATCCTCTGCTTGATTGTTAAATTATGTGATGCATATGAATACAACATACTAGTGTGTAATATGTGATGTTAGTAAGCATACCTTCATTCCCTTTCTTTACCCACCCTACCCCTAACTTAAAAGTTCAGCATGTTCTGGATCCCCATCACATTTGCTTACCAAAAAGGAAACTGTTTCAGAGTAGCAGGTATCATCAACACCTGCGCCTACCGCATAGTCTGTTTCTCACCCCCCCCACCCCCCCACCTTGCTGCTTATGATCAAGTCACTTGCAATGTAGTAGATTAAATGGATCCCACCTGGAAAATCCCATGGATGGAGGAGCCTGGTAGGCTGCAGTCCATGGGATCGCTGCGAGTCAGACACGACTGAGCGACTTCACTTTAACTTTTCACTTTCATGCATTGGAGAAGGAAATGGCAACCCCCTCCAGTGTTCTTGCCTGGAGAATCCCAGGGACGGGGGAGCCTGGTGGGCTGCTGTCTATGGGGTCTCACAGAGTCAGACGCGACTGAAGTGACTTAGCAGCAGCAGCAACAAAGTACATCCCCAAACTTCTAGCGCTCATTACATGCTCAATAAATACACGAAGAATAAACAAAAGCACTAGAGGGGGCTATAAACTAAGGGGTTAGTGAAGACAGTCCACAGGCCAGCTTCCTCTCTAGCTGGCTGGCAAGAAACCATGGTGGTTGAGTAAGTCACCTAACAGATTCGTTAGTGTAGACAGTCCCCAAACTAAGCAGCGAGGTCTGTGTGACATAGCTGAAGAGAGTGTGCCTAGGCATGTAAGTTATTTGGAATACAACAGGTTAAAGTAGGACAATGAAAAGTAGGGCAAGATTATTTTGGAACATTAGAAGAATTGAAGAGGTAAGAGCCTAAGGGATGCCTTTGTGGTTGCAAGATAAAGAGAAGCCAGGGAAGGATCTAAATGTAAAGAAACTTATTGCACAGCTTTCTCAGCCAAGAGTTTTCTGAAAGTTGCGTACAAAATAGATTCCTTAATAAGTAAGTAAGTAAGTGAAGTTGCTCAGTCGTGTCCGACTCTTTGCGACCCCGTGGACTGTAGCCTACCAGACTTTTCCATCCATGGGATTCTCCAGGCAAGAATACTGGAGTGGGTTACCATTTCCTTCTCCAGGGGATCTTCCCAACCCTGGGATAGAACCTGGGTTTCCCGTATTGGAGGCAGACACTTTAACCTCTGAGCCACCACAGAGGTTTAAATTTAGAATTTATTCTAAATTCCTTAATAGAATGTCTTAAAAATTGGCACACAGGCAAGTACCCTGGTTCTTCAGAACAGTATAATGGATTATGAAAATAAGATCAAGAGGTGGGAGTGGGAACAGAGAAAATGGACCAATGAAAGATTTACTTCTTGTATGTACACTAAAGATGACTGTTCTAATATGAAAATAATAAGGAAAGAAAAACTTGTTACCATTTCCTGTCTATACTCAGTCAAGAAAGTCCAACACTAAGGACAAACAAACAAAAAAATCATAATTCTTATTTCTTTCATCTCAGATCCATCAAGCATCAGAAAGTCTCAAGGTAGAACCAACAAGTCCAGCTCCCAGCCAGTGCCTGATAGGAAGCTCATACTTACAGGATCAGACAAAAGTCATCACCAAGAAAAAACACCAATACATAATTCCACTGTACACCAGTCCCTGGGTTTCCCAGGTGGCTCAGTGGTCCACCTGCCAATTCAGGAGACACAGGAGACGTGGGTTTGATCCCTTGGTCAAGAAGATCCTCTGAAGAAGGGAATGGCTACACACTCAAGTATTCTTGCCTGGCAAATTCCATGCACAGACGAGCCTGTCAGGCTATCCATGGGGTCACAAAGAGTCGGACACAACTGAATGACTGAAAACACACTCACACCCCAGCTCCTAACTGTGTATTTCCAATGTTCATGAGTTTGAAAATAACAGTTATTTCTGTTAGTTCTTTGAATGTGTTTTGAGGAAACAGAATAAAGTAACCACAATAAAATGAACAGCTGGGAGGGGGAAAGCCAGCATGAAAACACAACAGCTGAAAAGGTTCACACATAACACATATGCACAGGAATAGGGACTATCTTATTTCATATATCAAAACTGAGATACTTTTATAGAATATTGGCTATGAAAAATGGCACCCCACTCCAGTACTCTTGCCTGGAAAATCCCATGGACGGAGGAGCCTGGTAGGCAGCAGTCCATGGGGTCGCTAAGAGTCGGACACGACTGAGCGACTTCACTTTCAGTTTTCACTTTCATGCATTGGAGAAAGAAATGGCAACCCACTCCAGTGTTCTTGCCTGGAGAATCCCAGGGACGGTGGGGCCTGGTGGGCTGCCGTCTATGGGGTCGCACAGAGTCGGACACGACTGAAGCGACTTAGCAGCAGCACACACTTTAAAAGGGACAAATATCTGTACCACAACTTCTTTATCCATTCATCTATGAGTAGACACCTAGGTTGCTTCCAGGTCCTAGCTATTGTATATAATGCTACAGTGAACACTGGGGTACATGTGTCTTTTTGAATTATGCTTTTCTGGGCAAGTCAGAAAGAGAAAAACAAATATCATATATTAACACATATATATGGAATCTAGAAAAAATGTTCCTACTGAACATATTTGGAGGTCCAGAATAGAGATGCAGACAGAGAACAGACTTGTGGAAAGAGTGCGAGCAGAGTGTGGGGCTGACTGACAGAGCAGCGTTGAAACATGCATTGCCATGTTTCACACAGACGGCTAATGGGGAGCTGCCGTGTAACACAAGGAGCTCAACCAGTGCTCTGTGACAGTCCAGAGGAGAGCGATGTGGGTGAAGCCCGCGAGTCAGGGAACATGTGTATACTTAATGGCTGATTCACAGTGATGTACGGCAGAAACCAACACAACTTTGTAAAGCAATTATCCTCTAATTAAAAATGTTTACAAAAGGAGAGGATATATACTTATACTTATAGCTGATTCATGTTGTTGAACAGCAGAAACTCACACAACATTGTAATTATGCTCCAATTAAAAAAATAAATTAAAAAAATTATCACCAAAAAAGGGACAAATATCAACAGAATCCTTAAACTTGTGTTCTATGAAGTAAGTTTATAAATTACATATCACATGAGCAAAACTTCTTGAACTGATAATAGTTGAAAAGTTAAAATTCTCTTCATCAGTTTGTTCCAAAAAAGAGCATTCTTTTGGCTGAATGTTTTCTGTTTCAACTTCCATCCAGGGTTTTGTGTTTTTATACAGGAGAAAACTGATGAGAATAAGCTTGAATAAAAATTGGAACATTTGCTGACATAGAAAAATTAAAATGTCTAATACATTACTTCAGATCAACTCATATGACTGAGATTAGGTTCTGCCCTTCTCTCTCAGAACTTGAAACAAGTTTAGCAGAAATATCAGATAAATAAGCAGTTGCTTTCAAATAGTCTTACATGGTGCATTCACAGGTTCATGAAATAATATAGGCAAATGTAAATATTAAGATGAAAATATTGTCTATGTATACTGGTGGTGGATTCATGTCAATGTATGACAAAACCAATACAACCTTGTAAAGTAATTAGCCTCCAATTAAAATAAATTTATATTAAAAAAAAGAGAAAATATTGTCTAAAATCCAGGTTGTTCTTTTCTTTAGGAGTTAAACGTAACATGGATGTAGAGAGCAGACATGTGGACGTGGGTGGGAAGAAGGGGATGGTGGGATGAACCAGGAGATTAGGTTTGACATTTATACACTACCAAGTGTAAAACAGCTAGCTAGTGGGAACCTGCTGTATAGCACAGGGAGCTCAGCTCGGTGCTTTGTGATGACCTAGAGGGGTAGGATGAAGGGGGAGGAAGGTCCACGTGGGAGGGGATATATGTATACATACAGCTGATTCACTTCATTGTACAGCAGAGACTAACAGTGTAAACCAATTATACTCCAAAAAAAGTCAAACATAAATTTATCACATAACTCAGCAAGTTTACTCATGTATTTCTACTCAAGATACATGAAAATACAGGTAGAAAGATGTGTATGCAAATATTCATATTAGTATTATTCATAATAGTTAAAAATGGAAAATAACCCAAATGTATATCAACTGGTGAATGGACAAATAAAACATGATCTCCATACAACAGGCTATTATTCAGCAAGAAAGAGAAATGAAGTACAGATACATGCTATAACGTGGAAGAACTTCAAAAACATTATGCTCGGTGAAAGAAGCCACATACCAAAGAGGGGTATTATACGATTCCAGCTATAAGCAATGTTGAGAAAATAAAATCTACAAAGACAGAAAGCAAATTAATGTTTGCTGAAGACTGGAAGTGAGAAAGGAGAGTGATCACAAATGGGTAAGATGGATCTTTCTGGAGTGTCAGAAATGTTCTAAAATTGGATTATGGTGATGGTCACATGACTGAACAAATATACTAAAAATCACTTAACTGTACACTTAAAACAAGTGAACTTTATGGTATGTCAATTTATATCTCAACAGAGCCATTAAAAAAAATCTAGTAAGGTGCATAATGTAATATGAACAGATCTTCAGTGTATAACTCAATGAATTTTAACATATGTATACACCCATGTAACCAGCACCCAGAGAAAGACACAAAACTTTTTTAGCATTCCAGAAAGTTTCCTTGTACCCTTTTCTAATCATAAGGCATCAACTTATGTCAATTTATATCTCAACAGAGCCATTAAAAAAAAAATATAGTAAGGTGCATAATATAATATGAACAGATCTTCAGTGTATAACTCAGTGAATTTTAACATATGTATACACCCATGTAACCAGCACCCAGAGAAAGACACAAAACTTTTTTAGCATTCCAGAAAGTTTCCTTGTACCCTTTTCTAATCATAAGGCATCAACTTCCTCCACAAGAGTGGTAACCACTAATTTGCTGCATATCACCTTGACTCATTTTGTCCACAGTGAAATTTCAATGTTTCTTTTGCTCAACATAACATCTGTGAGATTTATCTGAGTTGAAGCTGATATCAGTAGTTCATTCTTTTTTTATTGCTGTGGAGCCCTCTTGGGCTTCCCTGATACCTCAGTTAGTAAAGAATCCATCTGCAATGCAGGAGACCCCTATTTGATTGCTGGGTCAGAAGATCCCCTGGAGAAGGGAAAGGCTACCCACTCCAGTATTCTGACCTGAAGAATTCCATGGACTGTGTAGTCCATGGGGTCACAAAGAGTCGGACACAACTGAGTGACTTTCACTTTCATTCCACTGTATAAATATTCCACAATTTGTTTGTAAGTTCTTCTGTT
This sequence comes from Bubalus bubalis, assembly GCF_019923935.1. Lineage (NCBI taxonomy): Eukaryota > Metazoa > Chordata > Mammalia > Artiodactyla > Bovidae > Bubalus > Bubalus bubalis. The sequence continues at coordinate 97,353,824 of NC_059163.1, read as the reverse complement.
ACAGCACATTTTGGTTGTTTCCAGTTTGGGGGTATTATGAATAAACATGTAATGAACATTATTTTAGATGTCTGTGACAGACATATGCACTTGTTTTTCTTGGGTACACAACTAAGAGTAGAAATGCTGATTCAAGGAGGAAGCAAATGTTTAGCTTGGGTACAAACTGCCTTAAAATTTCCGAAACTGTTTAGACAAATGTCCAGCCCTACCAACAATGTCTAGAAGTTCCAGCTGTCCCACCTCCTCACCAACAGTTGGTATTGTCAATCTTTCTAACTTTAGCCATTGTGCTAAAATTACATTGTGTACACAGTGTGTAGGAGTATCCTGGCATGGCTCTAATTTGCATCTCCTTAATTAAGAATGAAACTGAGCGCATTTGCATATACTTTCTGACCATCTGGTTACCTTCTCTGATGAAGTGCCTGATCAAGAATTACTTTTTAATGCCACTAGAAAAAAAAAAAACTTAAAAAAAAAAAAGATTAGGTATAAAATACAAAGAATAATAATTATAGCAATAGTTAAATAAAATAATTTAGTGTTAACTACTCAAATTATGCTTTCAAAAGTTGGGAAATATGAAGCTGGAATAAAACATGAAAAAATATAAGAATATTAAATTCTTTGTCTAAAATAAAAAAAAAAAAACTGTGTCCATTTTTAACAGGTTATCTTTTTCTTATTGCTTTACAGAAGTGCTTTATTCTAAATACAAATCCTTTATCAGATATATGTACTGCAAACATTGTTCCCCAATCTGTGGCTTGCATTTTCTCTCTCCTGATGGTGGCTTTGATACACAGAGGTGTATAATTTTAATGAAGTCCAATTTATCATTATTTTCCTTCATAGTGTTTTTTATGTTCTGTTTAAGAAACTGTTTGCCTATGCCAAGGTCATGAAGATAATCTCCTATGGTCTCTCCTAGAAGCTTTATTGTACTACCTTTCCCAGTTGAGTGATCATTAATTAATTTTTGTATATGGCGATCATAGCTCATTTATTTCCCATAAAGATACCCACTTGATACAGTACTGTTTATTGATAAGACTATCTTTTCCCACAGATTGCAATGGCATATTGCATCATTAGTCGATGACTGTATCATACATGAGTCTGTTTTTGGTCTCTCCTGTGTTCCATTTTCCCATCTTATCCTTGGCAAATGCTACTTTAGACTTAATTATGGAACCTTGATAGTAATCTTGAACTAGGGAATATTTGAATACACAATTTGTTATAGAATTCTGTGAGCTGTTCTTTTAAGAAAGACAAATGCCAAAAATTTTACTATTTCAGATTTTACCTGTCATCATATCTCTATTTTGAAGAAGATAATTTTTTTTAAATCAGCAAGATGAAACCCTGAATATTTTTCACCACAAAAGGCTTACAAACTCTACAGGATCTTTTACGTTAACTGCAGATAGCTGTTGAAGCCCAGAATGAAAATGGCTTACCTGAGTAAGATAAAGAGTGTCTTTGAACCTGCGTAGTTGATCTGCACTGTTTGGGAGCTTGAAGTGAAGTTCAATCTGGTGAAGCATTTCATTGTTGCCGTTAATCAAATGTTGCCGATGAAGTGCAAAGCTGCTTCTGTAAGACCAGTCCTCTTCAGAGGAAACCTTTCGAGTAAAGAAGAGATTCAAACTGGGAAGTTAGAGGAGTGAAACTACCCTTTTCCGAATTCCTGGCAAACTTGGAAAATGATACACACTGGAAAAGAGCTCTGGGACCAACCTCACATTTTAGGCATCATATTTATTATTACTGCAAGACTAGCCTTATTCTCGGAGAAGGCAATGGCACCCCACTCCAGTACTCTTGCCTGGAAAATCCCATGGACAGAGGAGCCTGGTGGGCTGCAGTCCATGGGGTCGCTAAGAGTCGGACACGACTGGGCGACTTCACTTTCACTTTTCACTTTCATGCATTGGAGAAGGAAATGGCAGCCCACTCCAGTGTTCTTGCCTGGAGAATCCCAGGGACAGCGGAGCCTGGTGGGCTGCCTTCTATGAGGTCGCACAGAGTCGGACACAACTGAAGCGACTTAGCAGCAGCAGCAGCAGCCTTATTCTATTTGGTATTTCTATCAAAAGGCTTCTCTCATCAAAACATGTTTGTTTTTTTTAGAATATTCATTATGTACATTTTAAAATGTCATCTCATCAAAGCATAGAAACTGTCAAAACTGAATAATAAACTGAAAATAACATTCTTTTAAAACTGTCAATTCTTTAACAATAATAAAATATCACCAGTGTACCTTTTACAGAAAAAAAAGCAATAGTTCTGGCTTCTAGGCCTGTGATTTAATGAACTGTTAGCGTGTGACAAAGATGTAAGACAACTGCTGGCTACATCTGAAAATATCAGAGTTTAATTTTAATCCAAGCTACACAGAGACTGAAAAAACATGTTCTGCTCCACCCTGAAAAAACCCTGAAAATTAGAAAACTTAATAATCCCTGTTTATAAAATGACTTATAATTCCCAGTGATCATGCAATGCATAGATCAATCCACTTAAAAAGGAAAAAGTTATTCCTTAGGAATTTATTTATACCAAAATACATGCAATATACACTGGCCATACTTAAGGAGGGTGTTTTTCCAAATTGAATTAATTTTTGGAAAATGTTACCACCAGACAGTTTAGAGAACACTAATTACTATTACTTATTTGAGACAGAGGTATTAGTATTTACAGTCATCCTGTACACATTTGAGATGCACAAGCCTTTACCAGTGGTAGCTTTTCCTTCTTTCTATACTTCCTTCTTTTCAAAGTCGGAAATTTCTCCAGGCCTTTCAGCCCTCTGGCTGCTAATAATCTGAATATATTCCATAATCATAAATCTGATCTGTTATGTGGGAGGCTTTCTGCCTTCTGGGGGCTATGCTTTGAAACTCTTGTAAATTTCAGCTGTAATGATGCTACAACCAGAAAACAAGCCTTTATTGTCTCAGTTTCTGTGGGTCAGGAATCCGGGCTCAGCTTAGCACGGTGCCTCTGCCTCTCCCAGAGGCTGCCTTCATCTCGAGGCTCCACTGGGATGGAGGTGGGGAATACTGCCTGAAGGACTGATTGATCTATCTGACTGATACTCTAAAGTTCTGAGCACATGGTGGATAAGTAGTTACTTATTCAGTGAATATCCAGAGTAGCAGTTCTTAATCCTAGCTGCGCATCAGAACCCTAGGAGAGTTAAAATAAGGAAAGAAAAGCTCACATGACACCTTAGAACAAGTGAATCCAAGTTTGGGGGGTACAGTCCAGGCATTAGTTTTTTAAAAATGAAACAAACCAAAGAAAAACATCCGAGAGTGATTCTACTGTATATTCAGGGTCTACATCTAGGGCAAAAGTGTCATATAAGGCTCTGATTGCTTTCAAAATATTAACTCACTTAATCATCATAACAACCTTACGACTAAGTACTATTATCACCCTGTTTTACAGAATGAGAAAACCAGGCACAGAAAGATTAAGTTCTTGCCCAGAATCCAAAGCTAGTTAGTGTAGTCTAGCTCCAACTTTCTTTTAAACCATATAGCTAGTGTTGACTTCGGAGAAGGCAATGGCACCCCACTCCAGTACTCTCGCCTGGAGAATCCCATGGACAGAGGACCTGGTGGGCTGCAGTCCATGGGGTCACTAAGAGTTGGATACGACTGAGCGACTTCACTTTTGCTTTTCACTTTCATGCATTGGAGAAGGAAATGGCAACCCACTCCAGTGTTCTTCCTTGGGGAATCCCAGGGATAGGGGAGCCTGGTGGGCTGGCGTCTATGGGGTCGCACAGAGTCGGACACGACTGCAGCAGCAGCAGCGTTGACTATATGAATAGTAACAATAGCTTACATTTTAAGAGCTCATCACTATGTATCAAGAACTGTGCTGTGTTTCAGTGTATTAATTTAGTGTTTATACACAATCATATGGCACACACGCATATCTGAATGTGCACACACACAAAAAACAAATGCTCCTTGAAGTATCTACTACTATTAACCCCAATTTACAGATGAGAACATTGAAATTCAAAAAGAATGAATGATCTGTTCAAGGCAATATAGCTAGTGTTGCTGCTGCTGCTGCTAAGTCGCTTCAGTCGTGTCCAACTCTGTGCGACCCCAGAGACGGCAGCCCACCAGGCTCCCCCGTCCCTGGGATTCTCCAAGCAAGAACACTGGAGTGTATAGAAGTTCTAATATACAAATGCTGATCAGTTTATTACAAAACCCAGGATTAGATCTGATAGAGTGCCTGAAGAACTATGGATGGAGGTTTGTAACACTGTATAGGAGGCCATGATCAAAACCATTCCCAAGAAAAAGAAATGCAAAAAGGTAAAATGGTTGTCTGAGGAGGCCTTACAAATAACTGAGAAAAGAAGAGAAGTGAAAGGCAAAGGCGAAAAGGAAAGATACCTCCATCTGAATGCAGAGTTCCAAAGAACAGTGAGGAGAGATAAGATAGCCTTCCTAAGTGATCAATGTAAACAGAGGAAAAAACAGACTGGAAAAGACCAGAGATCTCTTCAAGAAAATTAGAGATACCAAGGGAACATTTCATACAAGTTCAGTTCAGTCGCTCAGTCATGGCCAACTCTTTGCAAACCCATGGACTGTAGCACAGCAGGCCTCCCTGTCCATCACCAACTCCCGGAGCTTGCTCAGACTCATGCCCATCGAGTCAGGGATGCCATCCAACCATCTCATCCTCTGTCATCCCCTTCTCCTTCTGCATTCAATCTTTCCCAGCATCAGGGTCTTTCCCAATGAGTCAGTTCTTCGCATCAGGTGGCCAAAGTATTGGAGCTTCAGCATCAGTCCTTCCAATGAATATTCAGGACTGATTTCCTTTAGGATGGACTGATTTGAGGACAGAGGATGAGATGGTTGGATGGCATCATCAACTCGATGGACATGAGTTTGAGTAAGCTCCAGGAGTTGGTAATGGACAGGGAAGCCCGGCGTGCTGCAGGCCATGGGGTCACAAAGACTGGACACGACTGAGTGACTGAACTGATCTGATCTCCTTCCAGTCCAAGGGATTCTCAAGAGTCTTCTCCAACACCACAGTTCAAAAGCATCAATTCTTCAGCACTCAGCTTCCTTTATAGTCCAACTCTCACATGCATACATAACTACTGGAAAAACCATAGCTTTGACTAGATGGACCTTTGTTGGCAGAGTAATGTCTCTGCTTTGTAATAGGCTGTTTGTAAAAGGCTGTATTACAACCTTTGTAATAGGTTGGTCATAGCTTTTCTTCCAAGGAGCAAGCATCTTTTAATTTCATGGCTGCAATCACCACCTGCAGTGATTTTGGAGCCCTCCAAAATAAGGCCTCTCACTGTTTCCATTGTTTCCCCATCTATTTGCCATGAATTGATGAGACTTGATGCCATGATCTTAGTTTTCTGAATGTTGAGTTTTAAGCCAACTTTTTCACGCTCCTCTTTCACTTTCATCAAGAGGCTCTTTAGTTCTTCTTCACTTTCTGCCATAAGGGTGGTGTCATCTGCGTATCTGAAGTTATTGATATTTCTCCCAGCAATCTTGATTCCATCTTGTGCTTCATCCAACCTGGCACTTCACATGATGTACTCTGCATATAAGCTAAATAAGCAGGATGACAATATACAGCCTTGACATACTCCTTTCCCAATTTGGAACCAGTCTGTTGTTTTATGTCCAGTTTTGACTGTTACTTCTTGACCTGCATACAGGTTTTTCAGGAGGCAGATAAGGTGGTCTGGTATTCCCGTCTCTTTCAGAATTTTTCACAGTCCATTGTGATCTACACAAAGGCTTTGGTGTAGTCAATAAAGCAGAAGTAGACGTTTGTCTGGAATTCTCTTGCTTTTTTGATGATTCAGTGGATGTTGGCAGTTTGATCTCTGGTTCCTTTGCCTTTTCTAAATCCAGCTTGAACATCTGGAAATTCACGGTTCACATACTGTGGAAGCCTGGCTTGGAGAATTTTGAGCATTACTTTGCTAGCGTGTGAGATGAGTGCAATTGGGTGGTAGTTTGAACATTGTTTGGCATTGCCCTTCTTTGAGATTGTAATGAAAACTGACCTTTTCCAGTCCTGTGGCCACTACTGAGTTTTTCAAATTTGCTAACATATTGAGTACAGCACTTTCACAGAATCAAATTTCTTCATGCAAAGATGGGCACAATAAAGGACAGAAATGGTATGGACCTAACAGAAGCAGACGATATTAAGAAGAGATGGCAAGAATACACAGAAGAAGTATATAAAAAAGATCTTAATGACCCAGATAACCACAATGGTGTGATGACTCACCTAGAGACAGACATCTTGGAGTGAGAAGTCAAATGGGCCTTAGGAAGCATCACTACAAACAAAGCTAGTGGAGGTGATGGAATTCCAACTATTTCAAACATGGAAACTTACATTACCATGGGGTGGGGGAGGGGGGACAATGGTGGGACTGCTGAAAACAGCTGTCACTTGGACTTCACTGCCTTGTACGGCATCGTGGCTGTGTTCCCCAGCCCCCTGGCGGCTCAGAATGCCTCCCTTCACTTCAACAAACTTAGAATGGCCAAAAAGAACTATGACCTGAGGATCCTGGAGCAAGCCAGATCCCAATAAATGGAAGAGAGAAGGGACCAGCATGGCAGGGGTCAGGGCAAGGTGGAGGGGATCGAGGGGCCCTGTCAGACCACAGACAGAGGCAGAAAGTAAGATAAGGTCCACAGACAGACACTGAACTGGAGCCTAAGACAGTGGGGATGAAGATGGAAACAGACACTCACACCGGCACTGGACTCTTTCTCACTCCCCTGCCAAGGGTCCCTCCTTTTCCCTGGTTGGCCCATGTCTGCTTCCCTTTCTTTCCTATCCTCTTCTATCATTTTTTATCTCCTCTCTCACCATGAAATTAATTCATATTTTTTGGTCAGTAGAATTGGGAGGGTCCCATACTCCCCCATTCTCCTATTTCCCTTACCATTCCAAGCTCCCTCTTCTTTTTTGGTCTTTATAAATATATTTATATGGACAGAATTAAGAAAAATTGATTTCCCCTCTCACCCCATCTTGTCTCCCCAAACCCCACAGAGTTTAAACTTGGCCTCCATCCGCACCCCCAGAACACTGTATATTGTTTGAGGTTTGTGCAGCAGTAACAGACACCGTAGTGAGTTGCACATACAGATATTTGCTGGGTGTATTCACTGTAACTTTTTTTATTTAATCTGATTTTTTGTTTGTTGGGGGGTTTTTTAGGGGGCAATTGCTTTTGTTTTTAAATATAAAAAAAATTCTGTCGTTGGGAAAATAAAAAGGAATGCTACAACATAATAACATCAGACAAAGGTTTATTTACTCATTTCTCTTACTGTAGCAAACTATCCAGTTCTGAGTATCCATAAATAATAAAAACAGTTGTAGGACACATAGAAAGTAGTAAGTGAAAGTAATTTTCATGTATTTCACATAACAAATCAGGCTTAAGTAATCACTGGCTTCCCACTGAATTCTTAAATGCTCTTGAAAGAATGTAAATAAAAGCAATATGGAAAAGTTATAATCCACAAAATGATGACTATAACAGTTCAGCGCCCCAAAAGTTAAGGATAAAAAGTTCTTTCCTATTATCTTCTTCCTAAACTTCTGTTTAAACAAAAAATAGATTTCATTTGACTTTTGGAACCACGGTGAGGAAGTGACATATGCCCATAGTCTACAATTCTGAATCCCTGGGAAATCAAAGATGGCTTACCTTTTCTAATGTACTGAAGGAAGGCCAGGACTGATATCCATACTCAGATACAAATCGAGCTTTGGGGAAAGTTCTCCAATTCCAGCAGTCACTCACATAATCATAAAAATGTACGTCCCCATAATTCAGGTCATAGGGGTTTGGAGAGAGCCAACCTTCTGCAGTGGTTTTGGCCCCATTTGTAGGACTGGATGTGATAAAAGGACGAGTCTGGTCTCCCTGAATTCAGAAATAAAATGGTTTAAGAGATAATATTTTCACCCAGTAAAGTACAGATCACTTACTTCTTTAAAAGTATCATCAGGTCCCAGAAATGCCAATTTGTCGTCATTTAGTCAAGTAGCTAATAGAAAAATGATAGAGCCACCTCATTCTTCTGCACTTGACATCCACCAGCACATTTCTGCAGTTTGCCAATCCTCCATATCTCTTTTTTATTTTAATTTAGCTGCACAGAGTCTTAGTTGCAGTATTCAGCCTCTAATTCTCTGATCAAGCATTGAATCCAGGCCTCCCTCAAGCTCAGAGTCTTAACCACTGGACCACCAAGGAAGTCGCTCTTCATATCTTTTCATAAAGCTGCTGCTGCTGCTAAGTCACTTGCTTCAGTCGTGTCCAACTCTGTGCGACCCCATAGATGGCAGCCCACCAGGCTCCCCCGTCCCTGGGATTCTCCAGGCAAGAACACTGGAGTGGGTTGCCATTTCCTTCTCCAATGAATGAAAGGGAAAAGTGCAAGTGAAGTCACTCAGTCGTGTCCGACCCTTAGCGACCCCATGGACTGCAGCCCACCAGGCTCCTCCATCCATGGGAGTTTCCAGGCAAGAATACTGGAGTGGGTTGCCATTGCCTTCTCCATTTCATAATGAATTATAGCTTATACCTCACAGCAGCTGTTCCTAATCTTTTCCAATCACATCTTACCTACACTTGACCTTCCCCCTTCATGGGTAGTATACAGTCTGGTACAGAATTCTGGCCTAGTGACATTTTGAGCCTAATAAGTTTTTGTTTTGTGTATGTATGCTGTGAGTGGGGGAGGTTTTATATCAATACACTGTTGATGATGAGCAACATAAGATGTTGAGCAGCATACCTGACCTCTACCTACTAGACACCAGTAATACCTAACCCCCACTCCCCCAAAAAAATTCTACAGACATTGCCAAATGTTGTCCTGTATCTTGGGAACAAAATCACTTCCACTTGAGAAACAAAGGTCTAATGGTTTAGAATGGGCTATCGATTGCTTCTTGGCCTTTTGGCTATAATTAAGTGTAGAATGGGATATGGAATCAGAGGAACATGAGTTTAAATCTCAAATTAGAATCATATTGTTTTGGGAGAGATCTAAGCCTCAGCTGTCTTATCTGTAAAATGGGGATAATAAATAGTACTTCCGTCATCGGGCTATTGTAGAATGGTAAAAAAAAAAAAAAAAAAAGGAAATGTGTGGAAGAGATGGCTAAGGGTCCACTGAAATTCATGTTTCCATTTCTGTAATTTGGAGCTGCCTGTAGGATGTGGCTTCCTAACCTATTCGAAGTCTGTGAGACTACATTCTCATTGTCTTCCCCAGTTCACAGGCAAAGGGTGGAGATGGAAGGAGTCTGGGTCTCGAAAAACAGGAGAGCTGCCTGCCCATTAGCAACAGCCATTCTGTAGTGTTACTCAGTAAAAAAGAAACTTTTATTACATAAACCACTAAAACGCTGCAGTTTGTTACAGCAGCCAGGATATAATTATTTAATCCAGTGCCTAGTGCTCAAAATGTTTTAATTATTATCTCACTTAATGAACTGACTTCCTATTTCAGTGAGAAGAATCATTCATTTAGCAAGTCTCTCTCAAGTGTTTACTGCGAGTCAGGCATTTTTCAGCAAGAAAGAGAGAGAATCTATGGCAATGTCAAGTATTAACGCATCAAATCTCTGCTGAGCATTTACCATGAACCAGGAATGCAGTTTTTGCTATATACTGGAGGTTCAGCAAGGAACAAGGCAGACATGCTGACTGCCCTCTTAAAAGAGTAGACTGAGGGGGGCGGTCCTAAGACGGCGGAGGAATAGGACGGGGAGACCGCTTTCTCCCCCACAAATTCATCGAAAGATCATTTGAACGCTGAGAAAATTCCACAAAACAGCTTCTGAATGCTGGTGGAGGACACCAGACACCCAGAAAGGCAGCCCATTGTCTTCAAAAGGAGATAGGACAAAATATAAAAGATAAAAAGAGAGACAAAAGAGTTAGGGATGGAGACCCGTCCCAGGGAGGGAGTTGTAAAAGAGGAGAAGTTTCCAAACACCAGGAAACCCTCTCCCTGGCAGGTCTGTGGGGAGTTTTGGAATCTCAGAGGGCAACATAACTGGGAAGAAAAAAATAAATAAATAAAACCCACAGATTACGCACCTAACCACAACTCCCAGTGGAGAAGTAGCCCAGACGCTCGCATCCGCCACCAGCAAGCAGGGGCTGAACAGGGAGACACGGGCTGCATTGCTTAGGGTAGGGACTGGGCCTGAATGCCCTGAGGACAATCTGAGGGAGCTAATGTGAGATAGCAACCCAAACTGTGGGATAGCCAGAGAGAGAAAAAAGAAAAAGAGAGAGAACTTTCTTGCAAAAAGCTCTAACCTAAGGCACTGCCGGCCTGTTCACAGAACAAAGGACTGAGGGAATACCAGAGGAGAGCTAGCCCATCCCCCACCAGAGGCAGGGAGGAAGGCGCGCGACAGCCAGAGCCGGAAGGCAAGGGGCAAACTCAGGCCCAGAGACAGCATCCTCTACTGTGAGCAGCTCCCAGTTGCTACCCAAGTCTTCCTGGGATCCTGGACGGTTGACATCTGCCAGAAGGGTCGCAGCCAGAGATCAGCTCCCCAGAGGAGACACACAGCACACCTAAGACAGCGCTCCCACTGCTCACCCAGGAAACCCAAATGGCTGGGACAGGGGAGGTGATAAGATGCGCCGCCTACCTGGGGACTGTGTACTCACCAAGCACCTTCTCTCCTGAGCTGCTCAGACCTGGGAAGGGCACAAAACGCAGGCCCAACCGAGTCTGTGCCTTTGTGGAGTACCCGAGAACCTCAACCTGAGCGGCTTAGACCTGGGAAGTGCACGCAACCCAGGGCCCACTTTAGAAAGTTCTCCTGCAGAGCAACCTGCAGCTTGAGCAGTGTAGACCAGGAAAGCACACACATCATGAGCAGCGGCAAACCCAGTGTGGCCCAGACACTGCAAGCACTCCCCACACATGCCAGTGATATTTGTTTGCAGTGTTCCTCCCTCCCCACAGCACAATTGAACAAGTGAGCCTAAATAAATGACCACCTTTGCATCCTTGTGTTAGGGCGGAAATTAGGCACTGAAGAGACTTGCAAACAGAGGAAGCCAAAATAAACAAAGAAGAGGGAACTCCTTTGGAAGTGACAGGTGCAAGAGATTAAAACCCTGTAGTTAGAATTGACTACATTGGAAGGGGCCTATAGACCTTGCAGGTCAGGAAGCAACAGTTAGAACTGGACATGAAACAACAGACTGGTTCCAAATAGGAAAAGGAGTACATCAAGGCTATACATTGTCACCCTGCTTATTTAACTTATATGCAGAGTACATCATGAGAAATGCTGGACTGGAAGAAACACAAGCTGGAATCAAGATTGCCGGGAGAAATATCAATCACCTCAGATATGCAGATGACACCACCCTTATGGCAGAAAGTGAAGAGGAACTCAAAAGCCTCTTGATGAAAGTGAAAGTGGAGAGTGAAAAAGTTGGCTTAAAGCTCAACATTCAGAAAACGAAGATCATGGCATCCGGTCCCATCACTTCATGGGAAATAGATGGGGAAACAGTGGAAACAGTGTCAGACTTTATTTTTCTGGGCTCCAAAATCACTGCAGATGGTGACTGCAGCCATGAAATTAAAAGACGCTTACTCCTTGGAAGGAAAGTTATGACCAACCTAGATAGCATATTCAAAAGCAGAGACATTACTTTGCCAACAAAGGTCCGTCTAGTCAAGGCTATGGTTTTTCCTGTGGTCATGTATGGATATGAGAGTTGGACTGTGAAGAAGGCTTGAGCGTGGAAGAATGGATGCTTTTGAACTGCGGTGTTGGAGAAGACTCTTGAGAGTCCCTTGGACTGCAAGGAGATCCAACCAGTCCATTCTGAAGGAGATCAGCCCTGGGATTTCTTTGGAAGGAATGATGCTAAAGCTGAAAGTCCAGTACTTAGGCCACCTCATGCGAAGAGTTGACTCGTTGGAAAAGACTCTGATGCTGGGAGGGATTGGGGGCAGGAGGAGAAGGGGACGACAGGGGATGAGATGGCTGGATGGCATCACCGACTCGAAAGACGTGAGTCTGGGTGAACCCTGGGAGTTGGTGATGGACAGGGAGGCCTGGCGTGTTGCGATTCATGGGGTCGCAAAGAGTCGGCCACGACTGAGCCACTGAACTGACTGAACTGATAGACCTTGAGAAGAAGTATAAGCTGGAACAAGAAACTATCTGAAACTGAACTGACCCCACACTTCCCTCAACAGCTCCAGAGTAAATCCTAGATATATTTTACTATTATCATTTTTTTAATTTTTAAGTTCTTTATCACTCCTTTAATTTTCATTTTCAAAACCTACTATTACCTTGTAAAAAAAAGGACCCTATTTTTTAAGCAAATTTCATATATATATATTTTATAATTTTTGCAATTTTTTTTTAATATTGTATTTTTTAGAGTCTAACCTCTACTCTAGATTTTTAATCTTTGCTTATTGGTATTTGTTTTCAATTTTGTACCTTTAAGAATCCAATCTTCAGTACCTATTTTTACTTACGAGTATGATTATTGGCTTGATTGCTCTCTCCCCTTTTGATTCTCCTTTTTCTCCCCCAGGTCACCTCTATCTCCTCCCTCCCCCTTCTCTTCTCTACTTAACTCTGTGATTCTCTTTGGGTGTTCCAGAATGTGGAGAACACCTAGGAAACTGATTACTGGCTAGACTGGTCTCTCTCCTTGTGACTCCCCCTCTTCTCCTCCTGGTCACCTCTATCTCCCTCCTCCCTCTTCTCTTCTCCATGTAACTCTGTGAACCTCTCTGGGTGTCCCTCACTGTGGAGAATCTTTTCACCATTAACCTAGATGTTTTATCATTGGTGCTGATGGAGAAGTCTTGAGGCTACTGTAAGAATAAGAGTGAAAGCCAGAGGCAGGAGGCTTAAATCCAAAACATGAGAACACCGGAAAACTCCTGACTCCAAGGAACACTAATCAGCAAGAGCTCATCCAAAAGCCTCCATACCTACACTGAAACCAAGCTCCACTCAAGAGCCAACAAGTTGCAGAGCAAGACATACCAAGCTAATTCTCCAACAACCCAGGAACATAACCCTGAGCATTAAAACACAGGAGGCCAAAAGTCACACCAAACCCACAGACACCTCAAAACTCACTACTGGACACGTCATTGCACACCAGAGAGAAGAGATCCAGCTCCACCCACCAGAACACCGACACAAGCTTCCCTACCCAGGAAATCTTGACAACCCACTCATCCAACCCCATCCACAGGGAGGAAACTCCACAATAAAGAGGAACCACAAACTTCCAGCATACAGAAAGGCCACCCCAAACACAGCAATATAAACAAGATGAAAAGGCAGAGAAATATTCAGCAGGTAAAGGACTATGATAAAAGCCCACCAAACCAAACAAAAGACAAGGAAATAGGGAGTCTATCTGAAAAAGAATTCAGAATAATGATAGTAAAAATGATCCAAAATCTTGAAAACAAAATGGAGTTACAGATAAATAGTCTGGAGACAAGGATTGAGAAGATGCAAGAAAAGTTTAACAAGGACCTAGAAGAAATAAAAAAGACTAAATCAAGAATGAATAATGCAATAACTGAGATCATAAGCACTCTGGAGGGAACCAATAGTAGAATAACTGAGGCAGAAGATAGGATAAGTGAGGTGGAAGATAGAATGGTGGAAATAAATGAAGCAGAGAGGAAAAAAATAATGAAAAGAAATGAGGACTACCTCAGAGACCTCTGGGACAATGTTAAATGCTCCAACATTCGAATCATAGGAGTCCCAGAAGAAGACAAAAAGAAAAACCAAGAGAAAATACTTGAGGAGATAATAGTTGAAAACTTCCCTAAAATGGGGAAGGAAATAATCACCCAAGTCCAAGAAACCCAGAGAGTCCCAAACAGGATAAACCCAAGCCGAAACACCCCAAGACACATATTAATCAAATCAACAAAGATCAAACACAAAGAACAAATATTAAAAGCAGCAAGGGAAAAACAACAAATAACACACAAGGGAATCCCCATAAGGATAACAGCTGATCTTTCAATAGAAATTCTTCAGGCCAGAAGGGAATGGCAGGACATACTTAAAGTGATGAAAGAGAAAATCCGACAACCCAGATTACTGTAGCCAGTAAGGATCTCATTCAAATATGAGGGAGAAGTCAAAAGCTTTACAGACAAGCAAAAGCTGAGAGAATTCAGCACCACCAAACCAGCTCTTCAAAAGGATCTTCTCTAGACAGGAAACACAGAAAAGGTTTATAAACTCAAACCCAAAACAACAAAGTAAATGGCAACAGAATCATACTTATCAATAATTACCTTAAATTAATAATTACCTTAAATGTAAATGGGTTGAATCCCCCAACCAAAAGACAAAGACTGGCTGAATGGATACATAAACAAGACCCCCATATATGCGGTCCACAAGAGACCCACCTCAAAACAAGTGACATATACAGACTGAAAATGAAGGGCTGGAAAAAGATATTTCACGCAAATGGAGACCAAAAGAAAGCAGGAGTAACAATACTCATATCAGATAAAATAGACTTTGAAATAAAGGCCATGAAAACAGACAAAGAAGGACACTACATAATGATCAAAGGATCAATCCAAGAAGAAGATGTAACAATTATAAATATATATGCACCCAACACAGAAGCACCACAATATGTAAGGCAAATGCTAACAAGTATGAACGGGGAAATTAATAGTAACACAATAATTGTGGGAGATTTTAATACCCCACTCACCTATGGATAGATCAACTAAACAGAAAATTAGCAAGGAAACACAAACTTGAAATCATACAATGGACCAGTTAGACCTAATTGATATCTATAGGACATTTCACCCCCAAACAATTAATTTCACCTTTTTCTCAAGTGCACATGGAACCTTCTCCAGCATAGATCACATCCTGGGCCATAAATCTAGCCTTGGTAAATTCAAAAATTTGAAATCATCTCAAGCATATTTTCTGATCACAATGCAGTAAGATTAGACGTCAACTACAGGAAAAAAACTATTAAAAATACAAACATATGAAGGGTAAACAACACACTTCTGAATAACCAACAAATCACAGAAGAAATCAAAATATGCATAGAAACAAATGAAAATACAACAACCCAAAACCTATGGGATTCAGTAAAAGCAGTGCTAAGGGGAAGGTTCATAGCAGTACAAGCCTAACTCAAGAAACAGGAGAAAAATCAAATAAATAACCTAACTCTACACCGAAAGCAACTAGAAAAAGAAGAAATGAAGAACCCCAGGGTTAGTAGAAGGAAAAGAAATCATAAAAATTACAGCAGAAATAAATGCAAAAAAAAACAAAGGAGACCATAGCAAAAATCAAAAGGTAAAAGCTGGTTCTTTGAGAAGATGAATAAAATAGATAAACCATTAGACAGACACATCAAGAAACAAAGGGAGAAGAATCAAATCAACAAAATTATAAAGGAAAATGGAGAAATCACAACAGACAACACAGAAATACAAAGGATCCTGAGACTACTATTAGTAACTATATGCCAAGAAAATGGACAACTTGGAAGAAATGGACAAATTCTTAGAAAAGTGTAACTTTCCAAAAATTTTAACAGACTGATCACAAGCATGGAAATTGAAACTGTAATCAGAAATCCTCCAACAAACAAAAGACCAGGACCAGATGACTTCACAGCTGAATTCAACCAAAAATTTAGAGAAGAGCTAACACCTATCCTACTCAAACTCTTCCAGAAAATTGCAGAGGAAGGTAAACTTCCAAACTCATTCTATGAGGCCACCATCACCCTAATACCAAAACCTGACAAAGATCCCACAAAAAAAGAAAACTACAGGCCAATATCACTGATGAACATAGATGAAAAAGTCCTTAACAAAATTTGAGCAAACAAAATCCAACAACATATTAAAAAGATCATACATCACGACCAAGTGGGCTTTATCCCAGGGATGCAAGGATTTTCAATATTCACAAATCAATGTGATATACCACATTAACAAATTGAAAGACAAAAACCATATGATTATCTCAATAAATGCAGAGAAAGCCTTTGACAACATTCAACATCCATTTATGATAAAAACCCTCCAGGAATCAGGCATAGAAGAAATATATCTCAACATAATAAAAGCCATATATGATAAACTCACAGCAAACATTATCCTCAATGGTGAAAAATCAAAAGCATTTCCCCTAAAGTCAGGAACAAGACAAGGATGCCCACTCTCACCACTACTATTCAACATAGATTTGGAAGTTTTAGCCACAGCAATTAGAGAAAGAAATAAAAGGAATCCATATTGGAAAAGAAGAATTAAAACTCTCACTGCTTGCAGATGACATGATCCTCTACATAGAAAATCCTAGACTCCACCAGAAAATTACTAGACCTAATCAATGAATACAGTAAAGTTGCCGGATATAAAATTAACACCCAGAAATCCCTTGTATTCATATACACTAACAATGAGAATACAGAAAGAGAAATTAAGGAAACAATTCCATTCACCATTGCAACAAAAAGAATAAAATACTTAGGAATATATCTACCTAAAGAAACTAAAGACCTATATATAGAAAACTATAAAACACTGGTGAAAGAAATCAAAGAGGACACAAATAGATGGAGAAATATACCTGTTCATGGATCAAAAGAATCAATATAGTCAAAATGAGTATAGTACCCAAAGCAATCTATAGATTCAGTGCAATCCCTATTAAGCTACCAATGCTATTTTTCAGAGAACTAGAACAAATAATTTTACAATTTGTATGGAAATACAAAAACCTCAAATAGCAAAACAATCTTGAGAAAGAAGAATGGAACTGGAGGAATCAACCTGCCTGACTTCAGGCTCTACTACAAAGCCACAGTCATCAAGACAGTATGGTACTGGCACAAAGACAGAAATATAGATCAATGGAACAAAATAGAAAGCCCAGAGATAAATCCACGCACCTATGGACACCTTATCTTCGACAAAGGAGGCAAGAATATACAATGGAGAAAAGACAATCTAACAAGTGATGCTGGGAAAACTGGTCAACCACTTGTAAAAGAATGAAACTAGAACACTTTCTAACACCATACACAAAAATAAACTCAAAATGGATTAAAGATCTAAAGTTAGACCAGAAACTATAAAACTCCTAGAGGAGAACATAGGCAAAACACTCTCTGACATATATCACAGCAGGATCCTATATGACCCACCTTCCAGAGTAATGGAAAAAAAGCAAAAATAAACAAATGGGACCTAATTAAATTTAAAAGCCTTTGCACAACAAAGGAAACTATAAGCAAGGTGAAAAGACAGCCTTCAGAATGGGAGAAAATAATAGCAAATGAAGCAACTGACAAAGAATTAATCTCAAAAATATACAAGCAACTCCAGCAGCTCAATTCCAGAAAAATAAGCGATCCAATCAAAAAATGGGCCAAAGAACTAACCACTCATTATCAGAGAAATGCAAATCAAAACCACCATGAAGTACCATCTCTCGCCAGTCAGAATGGCTGCTATCCAAAAGTCTACAAGCAATAAATGCTGGAGAGGGTGTGGAGAAAAAGGAACCCTCTTACACTGTTGGTGGGAATGCAAACTAGTACAGCCACTATGGAGAACAGTGTGGAGATTCCTTAAAAAACCGGAAATAGAACTGCCATATGACCAAGCAATCCCACTGCTGGGCATACACACTGAGGAAACCAGAAGTGAAAGAGACACATGTACCCCAGTGTTCAACACAGCACTGTTTACAATAGCCAGGACATGGAAGCAACCTAGATGTCATCAGCAGACGAATGGATAAGAAAGCTGTGGTACATATACACAATGGAATATTACTCAGCTATTAAAAAGAATGCATTTGAATCAGTTCTAATGAGGTGGATGAAACTGAAGCCTATTATACACAGTGAAGTAAGTCAGAAAGAAAAACACCAATACGGTATATTAACGCATGTACATGGAATTTAGAAAGATGGTAACCACAACCCTATATGCGAGACAGTAAAAGAGACACAGATATAAAAAACAGACTTCTGGACTCTGTGGGAGAATGCGAGGGTGGGATGATTTGAAAGAATGGCATTGAAACATGTATATTGTCATATGTGAAATAGATCGCTAGTCCAGGTTCAATGCATGAGACAGGGTGCTCAGGGCTGGTGCACTGGGATGACCCTGAGGGATGTGATGGGGAGGGAGGTGGGAGGGGGGTTCAGGATGGGGGACACATGTACACCCATGGCTGATTCATGTGCATGTATGGCAAAAACCAAAATATTGTAAAGTAATTAGCCTTAAATTAAAATAAATAAAAAAGAGTAGACTGAAATCTAGTGGTGAAACCAAATGCTGAGCAAGTAACTGTAAGTGTGATGAATGTTTTAAAGGAGAAGTACAGGGCTCTTTTGAAATATAAAACATATTGTAGAAGGCCAATAAGGCCTCCCTGAGAAATAGGTTTTCAGAAAATAATTTTCTCAACTTTCTCCATTAGAATTCTCATTTCTTCTTGGTATATTCACCCATTTTTTTCTTTTCTCATTTCTCTTTTGTCATGGGGCGAAAACCCTTATTCTTTCCCTTTGCCAGCTTCTCTGTAGTCCTCTGGTCATCTTTTGATTTCATTTTGGAATTAACACCAGTAAATTATCATCCGCTCTTTTAAAAAATCTCTCCACTGTCCTTTCCATCAGCTTAAGGACTTTCCATATCCTAATTAAAAAAAAAAAAAAAATCCCCCAATCTCTTGCAGCCCATCAGATTTCTTTACCACCCATTCCTTTCTCAACCCATCACTCAATTCCTGAGCATTCCAATCCACTGAAATTGTTCTTGGATTTTTCATAAACTATCCATGAACTTCTATTTCCTAAATGAAGCAAGAGTCCCCACACTCTTCCCCCTCTGGTATGCAATAAATGACCTATTTACTACTTTCTGGTGTTCTCCCTACTCCTGACTGCTTGTTCACTACTCTTTCACATTCCGATTTCCCCAAACCTTTCTGATCATTCCTTCTCCAGCTCCCCTCTCCATTCTTGGATGGACATCACTCTCTTCAGCCTCTCCTGCTCTATACCTTTTCCCAAGGCTGCCATCTCACCAATGTTCTGATTGCTCCCAGACCACTTCACCCTCACATTTCAGTTTCCAATAACCTGGCTCCAGATTTCACCTGGCTTGTCCTGCCAATATCTCAAATCTAATCTTTCAAAGCAGAACACCTTATTTACTTATCCCAAACCTACTTGCCTATGCCTCCTACCTTCATAAAAAGTGCTTAAGTAGGAATCATCTTCCATTTCTTCCTCTCTCTCACATCTCACACTCACTTGCTCGGGATCAATTTTTTTTTTTTCCCATCACCTCATTTCCAGCCCCACTACCTATGACTTATATGACCTTGAACAATTCATCTTTCTAACCCTCCAGTGTCTTCATCTCTAAAATCAAGATTACATTACTTACATTCCAGGGTCCTTAAATCCTACAAAGCACCTTTATCATTACTATGTTAATATAATAAGCATAATCTATCAATGCTTGGCATATAATATTCCCAATAACTTGGAATTTTCCATTATTATAACTTGTTTTCTCATCTAGAATCTCTCACCTCACTAGTTCTTCGTTAGTAATAGTACCAGAAAGGGAAGGGTATACCCAACTAAACGCAGATTTCCAAAAGACAGTACAGAAAGACAAGAAGGGCTTCTTCAATGAACAGAGTATAAAATTAGAAGAAAACAACAGAAGGGGAAAGAATAGAGATTTCTTCAGGAAAATTGGAGTTACCAAGGGAACATTTGCCCAAAGATGGGCACAATAAAGATTAGAAATGGTAAAGACGTAGTAGATGCTGAAGAGATCAAGAAGAGATGGAAAGAATGCACAGGACAAGGGAGACGTGTATAAAAAAAGATCTTAATGAACTGGATTACTACAATGGTGTGGTCAGCCAGAGCCAGCCATTCTGGAGTATAAAGTTAAGTGGGCCTTAGGGAAGCACTGCTGTTAATAAAGCTAGTGGATGTGATGGAATTCCAGTAGAGCTATTCAAAACTCTAAAGGATGATGCCATCAAGGTGTTGCATCCAATATGTCAGCAAATCTGGAAGACTGAGCAGTGGCCACAGGACTGGAAAAGGTCAATCCTCATCCCAATTCCCAAGAAGGGTCATACTAAAGAATGTGCTAACCATTGGACAATTGCACTCCTCTCCCATGGTAGTAAGGTCATGCTTAAAATCTTGCATGCTAGGCTTTAGCATATGTGAACCAAGAACTTCCAGGTGTCCAAGCTGCGTTTAGAAAAGGAAGAGGAACCAGAGATCAAATTGCCAAAATTCGCTGGATCATAGAGAAAGCTAGGGAATTCCAGAAAAATATCTACCTCTGTTTATTGACCACGCTCAAGCCTTTGACTGTGTGGATCATAATAAATTGTGGAAAGTTCTTAAAGAGATGGGAATACCACACCATCTGACCTGTTTCCTGAGAACCTGTATGCAGGTTAAGAAGCAACAGTTAGAACCCTGTATGGAACAATGGACTGATTCAAGATTGAGAAAGAAGTATGACAGGGCTGTCTGCTGTCACCCTGTTTGTTTAATCTATATACTGAACACATCATAAGAAATGCCAGGCTGTATGAGTTACAAGCTGGAATCAAGACAGGCAGGAGAAACATCAACAACCTCAGACATGCAGATGATACCACTCTAAGGGCAGAAAGTGAAGAGGAACTAAAGAGCGTCTTGATGAGGGGGAAGATGGAGACTGAAAGAGCCAGTTTAAAACTGGATATTTAAAAAAACTACAATCATGGCATCCGGCCACATTACTTCATGGAAAATAAAAGGGAAAAAAGGTGCAACTAGAGACAGATTTCCTCTTCTTGGGCTTTAAATTCACTGAAGATGGTGACTGCAGCCATGAAATCAGAAGATGTTTGCTTCTTGGCAGGAAAGCCATGACAAACCTAAACAGTGTGTTAAAAAGCAGAGACAGTACTCTGCTGACAAAAGTCCATAGAGTCAAGGCTGTGAGAGCTGGACCATAAAGAAAGTGGAGCACTGAAGACCTGATGCCTTTGAACTGTGGTGCTAGAGAAGACTCCTGAGAGTCCCTTGGACAGCGAGGAGATCAAGGGAAATCAACCCTGAATACTCATTGGAAGGACTGATGCTGAAACTCCAGTATTTTGGTCATCTGATGCAAACAGCTGACTCATTGGAAAAGTCCCTGATGCTGGGAAAGATTGAGGGCAGAAGGAGAAGAGGGCATCAGAGGATGAGATGGCTGGATGGCATCACCAATGCAATGGACATGAACTTGGGCAAACTTCGGGAGATGGTGAGGGACAGAGAGGCCTGGTGAGCTGCAGTCCATGGGGTCACAAAAAGTCAGACATGATGGGCTGACTGAACAACAACAATAGTACCATCTAGGACATGAATCATAAAATTCCTCCCCTCCCCACAAATGTCTACTAGCTTCCCACTGTCTACTGAATGAAGCCCAACTCCATAACGTGATTCAAAGTCCTTTGAAGATTTGTTTCCAAACTGCCTTTTCTGTCTTTGACTCTCCACACCAATCCACAAGTCCTTTGCTTCAAGCACTGGGCACTGCTTGCTGCTTCCTATACCTCCCTGTTTTCACATCTTTTCACCTTTCTTGACATGGCCAAAATACCTAAAGAAGAACCCTTTTGCCTCAAATTCTACCCTACCTTTAAGGCTTGGTTTGAATGTCACCTTATAATTGAAAGCCTTTCTAGATCCTTCCAGTTAAAACGACTGGTTCTTCCATACAATTGCCAACATTTTGGAACTACATTTTTCATAGCACTTCTTTCACTCAGCCATGTGGAGCTGGTATTTCTTTTCATGTTTCCCAAGAGCTATCAGCTCTACGAGGATAACAGTTTCCCCACAGCATTCAGAATGAGGCTTTGCTCCTAGAAATATAATCCAGCAAATTCTGGTTGAATTTTAAAATATTAAAAAGCATGGTAAGATTATAGGGAATAAAATTTTAAACAATATTCTATTATAATGGCTTTAAAGTAAAATTGGAAAAGGCTGATCAACTGATCTTAACAATCAAGCTTGATTGGTTTCCCTCCATTATTCCAGATTCTTGAATAATCTGGTAAATTAAGCCAGTCAGTAAAATTACTTATGAGTCTCTGCCGAAAAATATCCACCTGTGGTAATGCACTATGATTTATTTCCATTTTTGTATAATTGCTGCTTTTTGTTTGATTTTTAGTCTCAGATCTCACAGATGATTTCTTTCTAGATCATGACCTTAAATGGTTATTTGAACCAAGAGATACCATAAGACAGACCAAGAGAATGACTGTTCTTTAAAAAGCATGAATTGCAAAAGACGACTGGTCATTCTGTAAGTGTGTGGATGAGTCAATTTACGCTCCTTTTCCTTAAATGCTTTGTGTGCTGTGTCTGTGTGCTCGGTTGTATCCAACTCTCTTGCAACCCCATCAACTGTAGCCTGCCAGCCTCCTCTGTCTGTGGAATTTTCTGGGCAAGAATGCTGGAGCGGGTTCCCCTTTCTTACTCCAGGGTATCTTCCAGACCCAGGGATTGAACCCAAGTCTCCTGAGGCTCCTGCATTGGTAGGCGGATTCTTTACCACTGCACCACCTGGGGAGCCCAAGTGCACGTGACTCCTAAATGCTTTATACTTTGATATAAATGACAACAGTTATGATTATATAGCACTTAATCCTGTCCATCTTGAAATAAATTAGCAAACATCACTTACTGCTCACAAAATTATTTAAAAAAAAAAAAACAAAAAACACAGATTCCCTTGAGAAATTCCCTGGTAGTTCAGTGGTTAAGACTTGGTGTTTTCCCTGCCATGGGCCCAGCCCTGGTTGGGAAACTAAGATCTCACAAGCTGTTTGTAGAAGGAAGGGAGGGAAGGAGAGTGGGAAGAAAGAAAGAAGGAAAGAAGTGGTTCCTGTTCAAGATGGCAACATAACTAAAAAAAATGACAGCTTGTAAAAAAGTTAAATAAAAACAAAGATCCCTTGTGAGAAAGGCATCAAGCTTTCATTTAAAAGATGGATAAGAAGTGGTACGTACAAACTAATTTCTCAACAGTGTGGTGTTAAAATTAGAGATTAAAGTTGGAAAGTATCTGAAGACCTCTCTTGCTGAGGGAAACCAACAAAGATGATACTGATGATAAGCATGAAGTAAAAATCTGCTGTGTGCAAGAATCTGTGTAATCACCTTCCATCCACTACCTCATTGTGTAATCACCTTCCATACACTACCTCACTTAAATCTACATAACATCTTTTAAGAGTTGCTGACTCTTAGATGGGAAAATGGAGATTAAGTAATTTATCCAAGTTTACTATGGACAGTATGTGGCCCAGCCAGGATTTGGAGTCATGCACTCTTAAGCACTAAGCTACGAAATGAAAATTCTCAGATATTAACATCCATTTTGTAAACCTGTCAGATATGAAAAACATGATACCAATACTGTGAGTAAACAGGTAAGTGTTCTATAAATGTTAAAGCTTATACCATCACATTTTGTGAATTGAAAAACTCTTCATGACACATGACTACTTAGCATAACAGATAAGCAAATCTTTGAACCTATGTTTTTCATGAATCCTCACTGAAGTTTCTTCACATAAAGATCTCTCAGCCTGAACAGATGCTCCCAGCTTACATATTCTAATAAAGAATGTTGACTTACATGGATACTTCTAAATTCTAGATGCAATACTATGTTTCTAGAAAACTTAAGTATCTATAGCTTTAAGAGAAGTTATAAACCCAAATTGGACACTAACCACAGGAAAAATTAAATACATGAGGGTTAAAAAAATATATATATGCACCCTACAATGCAGATTGGTGCAGTCCCTGTGGAAAACAGTATGAAAGTTCCTCAGAAAACTAAAAACAGAATTACCATACGATTCAGCAAAGCCACTCCCAGGCACATATTCAAACAAAACTATAATTCAAAAAGATACATACAACTCTATAGCCATGACATGGAAACAACCTAAATGTCTATCAGCAGATGAATGGATAAAGAAGGTGTAATGTATATACACAATGGAATACTGCTCAGTCATAAAAAAGAGTGAAATAATGCTATTTGCAGCAACATGGATGCAACCAGAGATTATCATACTAAGTGAAGTGAGAAAGATAAATATATGATATCGTTTCTATGTGGAATATGAAATATAACTCAAATGAACCTATGAAACAGAATCATGGACATAATGAACAGACAGATGGTTGCCAACGGAGAGTTGGGGGAGGGATAGAGTGAGAGCCTGTGGTTAACAGATGTAAGCTTTTATATATATATTCATAGAATGGATAAATAACAAAGTCCTACTGTATAGCACAGGGAACTATATTCAGTATCTTATAATAAACCACAGTGGAAAAGAATATTTTAAAAAGGGTGTGTGTATGTATATATATATATATATATATATATACACACACACACATATATATGTGTGTATATATACCTGAATCACTTTGCTGTACAGCAGTAATTAATCCAACACTGTAAATCAGCTGTACTTCAATAAAAAACAAACTAAAATAAAACCTATGCCCCCCCCGAAGTCACTGTTACATGTCCAGTCTGGCATGTCCAGACTGTTACATGGGTGAATTTGTTTCAACAAAGCCAATAATCTCTATTTTATTTATATTGTTCCTAGATATTAAAATGGAAAAAGCCCCTAACTCATTCTGTGAGGTGAGTACTAGCACATGCACCCCAAACACTATGAGCTGGGTCCCACGGGCCAAATATTTCTTGCAAGAGATGCAACCAGTCCATCCTAAAGGAGATCAGTCCGGCGTGTTCATTGGAAGGACTGATGTTGAAGATGAAACTCCAATCTGGCCACCTGATGCGAAGAGCTGACTCATTGGAAAAGACCCTGATGCTGGGAAAGATTGAGGGCAGGAGGAGAAGGGGACGACAGGATGAGATGGTTGGATGGCATCACCGACTCAATGGACATGAGTTTGGGTGGACTCCGGGAGTTGGTGTTGGACAGGGAGGCTTGGCATGCTGCAGCTCATGGGGTCGCAAAGAGTCGGACATGACTGAACGACTGAACTGAACTGAATAATTATGTTTAGGTAACATTTTTAATACTGAATATAAATGTTATGAGACCCAACATCCATCCTCCTATTACTAGAGTCCCCTCGTCTTTCTTTGTGAGTCTCATCTACTAGATTCAATTTTTAAAAACAAAATTGGCTCCTCTAGGAATGAGTTTACAATTCTTAATCTTATCACCTCTGTCACCAGCCACCCAATTCTACTCCTGGGCAACAGGTGGTGGTTTAATTGCTCAGTTGTGTCTGACTCTTCGAGACCCCTTGGACTATAAACTTCCATACTCCTCTGACCATGAGGTTTTCCAGGCAAGAATACTGGAGTGGGTTGCCATTTCCTTCTCCAGTGCATCTTTCCGACCCAGGGATTGAACCTGCATCTCTCGTGTCTCCTGCATTGCAGGTGGATTCTTTACTTACTGAGCTATCAGGGACCAATTTTACTTGTGAATATAAATTTTAAAATCCTACCAAAATCTTAGCAAATCAAATCCAGCAGGGCAAAAGAACAAGGCGTTATAACTAAATAGAGCTTGGATTATGACTAGCTTATTATTAGAAAATTAATTCACAGTGGTCACTATACTGGGGCTTCCCAGGTGGCACTATTGGTAAAGAAACTGCCTGCTAATGCAGGAGACATAAGAGATGCAGCTTTGATCCCTGGGTCAGGAAGATCCCCTGGAGAAAGGCATGGCGACCCACTCCAGTACTCTTGCCTAGAGAATCCCATGGACAGAGGAGCCTGGCGGGCCACAGTCCACAGGGTCCCAAAGAGCTGGACACGACTGAGCAACTTAGCGCATGCACAGTCACTATATTAGTATCTTAAAGAACTAAAAGGCAGGGGAGGGAAAGAAGCAGTGTATCAATAAAGCATCTAATGCAGACATTCTCGACCTTTGGGGATCCATGGATGGGCTGGCTCCAAAGAGTTCCTGACAACCTGTGATTCAAAGTGCAATATTGGTGTACATGTGCTAAGTTTCACAGACAGGTTAATTCTCAAAGAAGTCAATTCATGAATCCTTTCATATGTTGCAGCATTACTGGGCTGCATTAACAAAAAAAGTACAGAAAAATATACATCAATATTCAAACTGTTGCATTTTCAGAACAGATTCTTAAAATTCTACTTCATTAAAAAGCATGGCGGGGCTTCCCTGATGGCTCAGTGGTGGAGCGCCTGTCTGCCAGTGTGAGGGACATGGGTTTGATCCCTGATCTGGGAAGACCTTACCTACCTCGGAGCAACTAAGCCTGTGCACCACGACTACTAAGCCTGTGGTCTAGAGCCTGAGAGTCGCAAATACTGAGCCCATGTGCTGCAGCTACTGAGCTGACACGCCCTAGATCATGTGCTCAGCAGCAAAAGAGGCCACCACATTGAGAAACCTGTGCACCCCAAGGAAGAGTAGCCCCACTTCCACAACTAGAGAAAGCCCGCACAGCAAAGACGCAGCACAGCCAATAATAAGTAAACAATTAAAAAAAAAAAAAAAAAGCATGACAGGCACACCATTTTTCCTAGGAACCTAGAGGTTATCATACTAAATGGAGTAAGTCAGAGAGAGAGACAAATATCATTATATCACTAATATGTGGAATCTAAAATACAAATTGATATATCTATGAAACAGAAAACAGACTCACAGATATAGAGAGTAGACTTGTGGTTGCCAAGCGGGAGGGGAGGTAGGAGAGGAAAGGAACAGGAGTTTGAGATTAGCAGAGGCAAACAATTATATACAGGATGGATAAACAATAATGTCCTACTGCATAACACAGGGAACTGTATTCAAGACCCTATGACAACCCATATGGAAGAGAATATGAAAAATCATATATATTATAGATATAACTGAGTTATCTTGCTACATGGAAGAAATCAACACAACACTGTAAACCAACTATACTTCAACAAAACTTTTTAAGATATCCAAAAAGTGGAAATAATACAAATGCCCATCAACTAATGGATAAACAAATGTGGGATACCCGTATAATAAAATACTATTTGACAATAAAAAGGAATGAAGTACTGATACATGCTACAACATGGATGAAACTAAAATATTTTGCTAAGTGAAAGAAGCCAGTCACAAAAGACCACCTATTGTGTGACTTTACTTATACGAAATGTCCAGAATAGGCACCTCCATAGAGAAAGAAAGCAGATTAACATTTGCCTTGGGAGAAGGTGGAGCACAAATCGGGAATCAGTGTTAACAGATACAGTATATTTTAGATAGCAATGATAGTTGCAAATACTGAAAATATACTAAAAATTACAGTGGAGTTCATGTTATGCGATAGAAAGCAAAACCTTCCTGCCAGTGACATGGAGCATACGGAAGAAATGAGTTTCATTGTTCTGAGCCATGGAAATTTGGGGTTGTTGTGTTATCACAGAATGCATTAGCCTATTTTAATAATGTAGCCAATAAATAGACATTTCCTCTATCTACCTACAAATTAAGTCAGAAAACCCATGCCCTCAATCTCTAGACAAAATTCCATCATCCTACATTCATCAGGTTATAGGCCTCTGTATCAAAGCGAACTTGGTTGGATATGTATCTCTATATGTGACTGAACATTACAATTTGAAAGTGTCATGAAACTCAGTGAGGGCCTTAAAACCTGAAAATACACAGTAGATATTGGAATATAAATCTGAAAATATTTGTTAAATGTTTCCAAACATTTGGTTTTATTTTTTATGATTTCACTTTGTCATCATCTTAGACAACAAAAAAGGGAAGATTAAATGCTGGGTAATTGCATTCTTACATGTCCAAAAATTTCTCATTCAAAGAATTATAATGCCTTTAATACAAGTGTATAAGCATCAGTACATCACATTTAAGGTGAATTAAACAATGATCCAATTTAAAATTACACAGGGTGATAGAAGATATATTGTATATGTATCTGCCAAATCACTTTATCATAAAGTGATTTCCAAATGCATCATTTCTTCTATTTTCAAAAATCCTATCCATCAAAAAGTTCTATTATCACATCTTTCATTCAGATTTTCCTGATTATTATCATGGATGTTTTGTTAGTTGTGTGACGTTACATGTGATCATTCTATGTCTTACTTTTTTCCCTTTAAAGCTCACAGGAAGATTTCCTCTTAGACTCTATGTAAGTAGTCAAGGACCTTAGGGTTACAGAAATTATATCTTAGTAAACCAAAATCATGTTTCAGATTTTTAATGTCTTGAAATACCCATGCCAGTGTGATAACTGTCATTCCCACCAAATATTGGGATTCTCTATATTTTCCATTGCTAATCTATTAATTGTTGTGGTAGTCATTTGATGGCAAAGCAAATCTAATGGGATATTTAAGTGTATAAATTTTAAAAAGGGGCAGGACAGGCCCAGCATTTTTACTGCAATTGAAGGTTTGGGGCAACTGTGCCTCCAGCAAGTCTATCAGTGCCATTTTCCTACAGCATCTGCTCATTTTGTATTTGTCACATTTTGGTAATTTATACAATCACTCCAACTTTTAAACTATTACTATGCTTGTTATAGTGATCTGTAATCAGTGATCTTTGAGGTTATTACTATAATTGTTTTGGGACGCCACGAACCCCACTCACATAAGATGGCGAACTTAATCCTTAAGTGTCGTGGGTGTTCTGACTGGCCAGCCACTCCCCATGAGGGACTGAAGAGACCAGCCATTCTCTTCAGGCCTTCCTTTTCCCTGAGACACAACAGTATTAAAATTAGGCCAAGTAAGTGTTCAAGTGAAAGCAAGAGAATATGCCTCTCCTTGAAATCAAAAACTAGAAATGATTCAACTTGTAAGGAAGGCATGTCAAAATCCAAGATAGGCCAAAAGACAGGCCTCTTTCACCTGAGGTCTATTCACTTCTATTCACCAGCCAAATTGTGAATGCAAAGGAAAACTTCTTGAAGAAAATTAAAAGTGCTACTTCAGTGAAAACATGAATGATAAAAAACAAAACAGTCTTATTGCTGATATGGAGAAGTTCTCGATAGATCAAAACAGCCACATACACTCTTAAGCCAAAGCCTATTCCAGAGCTGGGCCCTAATTCTATGAAGACTGAGAGTGAGAGAGGTGAGGAAGCTGCAGAAGAGCCTGAAGCCAGCGGAGGTTGGTTCATGAGACTTAAGGGAAGGAGCCATTTCCATAACATAAGAGTGCAAAGTGAGGCAACAAGTGCTTGATGTAGAAGCTGCAGCAAGTTATCTAGAAGATCTAGCTAAGATCATTTTATTACTTCTGGAATGGCAAGCATGAGCACAGCATTGTACTGGTTCTTTCTCCCCCACATCCCAGTTCCTACTGGGATGACACAGACGGATTCATTGAATGCTACGCATATACTAAGCTGTGTTACACTGAGGCACGCTGAGTTTGGGGACTCCACTGCTTTTTTTTTTTTTTTCAATTTTTAAACTTTACAATATTGTATTAGTTTTGCCAAATTTTTGGTCACACTGGGAGGCATACAGAATCTCAGTTCCCCGGCCAGGGATCCAACATGCAGCCCCTGCACTGGAAGCATGGAATCTTAATGACTGGACCACCAGGGAAGTCCATGAACTTACTTCTAAGACGATCGTTCGGATGTTTTTCACGTACAGTGTCACATAGTCTTTGATGTAGGTTTGAAAGTAGCCGGGCTTTGTATCATACCAACCCATCATTAGTGCTGCTTCATTTTCATTATTCCCACTCCATGTGATGATGGAGGGATGAGATTTCAGTCTCCGGACCTAAAATTGAAGAAAACATAAAACAATTTTCAAATGTTCAACATAAAAAGGCTCAGAGTTGCAATTATTCATAAAATTATAACCATTGCCTTTCTGCATGTGTATTTTTACATGTCAGAAGACTCATCAGAAAATGAGCAGTAATGTTACATGTGGGAAGACATTTTAAGAAACCTATGACATTCTTTTTATCTACATTTTATAAACATTGATAAAATACGGTTCCTCTTCTGTTTTATAAAAACTGATGAAAATATAATCCCTTTTACTAAAAGGGAAAAACAAATCAACTTATCACTATCTGGCTTACCACAAAAAGGTTCTAAGAAATACAAAGGGCAGAAGACATTACATTACAGAGGTTAGTTTCTCAAAAGCAAGGTGGAGTTTTTGAGGAAGAAACAAATAAGACAAAACAAACACTACTGTGAGAGAGGGACTGAAGTCCCACACAGTCTCCAGCAAGATCAGAAAACCACCAGGACAGGTAGAGAGGGCTTTACAAAGCAAGTGAGTACCACAAGAGATTCTGGAATTTACAAAGACATGAAGCATTCTAAAGGAAAAAAGATTAAGACATCAAGAGTCTGTCCTCTGAAATAACTATGTCATATCTTAAGACTTTGGCCACTTGATGGGAAGAGCTGACTCATTGGAAAAGACCCTGATGCTGGGAGGGATTGGGGGCAGGAGGAGAAGGGGATGACAGAGGATGAGATGGTTGGATGGTATCATTGACTCAACGTACATGAGTTTGAGCAAACTCAGGGAAGTCTAGCATGCTGCAGTCCATGGGGTTGCAAAGCGTTGGACATGACTTAGCGAATGAACAGCAATGTCTTAAGAAATCAACTAAGGTTAAGTCATTGAATATATCTAAATACAGAAAAAGAAATTGAGGAATCTGAAAACCCTGCATGATCTGGGCTCACTGTAGGCCAGCCCTTCATAGAGGGGAAAGGATTCAGTTCTTCTGACACACTGGAAGATAACTCAGCAGAAGACGGCAATTAAATCTCTTTGAGAACAACAGAGTGAGTCAATGGTCAAGAGAAATTTTTTTGGAACATGTTTTAGCAATATAACCTCATTGGTATTCATAGCTTCTCTTGCACTGGAATGGATGATTACATGATGGGTTTCAGCTGATGTTCTCACTGTGGTCTCCATTCAATATGCTAAGTAATTCACATGTGAAATAGAGATGTATTAAGAATACCTTCGGAGAAGGCAATGGCAAGCCACTCCAGTACTCTTGCCTAGAAAATCTCAAGGACGGAGGAGCTTGGTAAGCTTCAGTCCATGGGGTCGCTACTAGTCGGACACCACTGAGCGACTTCACTTTCACTTTTCACTTTCACGCATTGGAGAAGGACATGGCAACCCACTCCAGTGTTCTTGCCTGGAGAATCCTAGGGACGGCGGAGCCTGGTGGGCTGCCGTCTATGGGGTCACACAGAGTCAGACACAACTGAAGTGACTTAGCAGCAGCAGCAAAAATACCTTAAAGAGATGTATGTCATTTAAAAAATTAAAGTTTGTGTTTTTTCTAAACTAGTCTTATAAACAGTATTTCCTTATTTGCCCCTGGAAATACTGTTTCTAAGGTAGCTTCCCTGATAGCTCAGTTAGTAAAGAATCTGTCTGCAATGCAGGAGACCCCGGTTCGATTCCTGGATCAGAAAGATTGCTGGAGAAGGGATGGGCTACCCACTCCAGTATTCTTCGGCTTCCTTGGTGGCTCAGCTGGTAAAGAATCCACATGAAATGCAGGAGACCTATGTTTGATCCCTGGGTTGAGAAGATCCCCTGGAGAAGGGAAAGGCTACCCACTCCAGTATTCTGGCCTGGAGAATTCTGGCCATGGACTATTCAGTCCATGGGGTCACAAAGAGTCAGACACAACTGAGCACTTTTCACTTTCACTTTTCATATACAGGTAAAAGAGGGCTATGACCAATTGTGACAGGCATGCTTCTGGTACTGATGAAAATACAAATACCGAAGAGACAAAAAACTTCAGTGACTCTATGCTGCACACACCCTTCAAACTGACCTAGAATTTTATGATGAGCTTTACTTTAAAATTTAAATAAACCCTGCACAAAAAGTTCTCTTTAATAATACATAAAAGAACTGAAAACACATAGATATATTTTAATTGTGTGAAGGAAAATTTAAAATAAGACTGAAATGTTTACAACCTACATAACTACAATTAATATTTTAAAAGTTATTCATTCATCCATCCACTTATACATCGGATGACTAATACAGCTGGGTCATGGGGGAACTTGCCCTAAGCCTCGGGGAGATTACAACCTTGATGGAGTGACAAAACATCGAACAAGTAATTTTAAGTGTGATGTATGTCACAAAGGGAAAATGACCTAATCTAGACTTGCAGACATAGAAAGTTTCTTCCCAGAGAGTCATGCCCAAGGTAAGACGAGTCAGAAAAAGAACGACTGAGATCATCCACAGGGGAGGGTAATAGGCAAGACATTCCAGGTCAGGGAAAGTACGGGGAATATGGTATCTAATGAGGCTGGGGAGACAGGCAGAGAAAAGATAGTGCATGGAGGATCTTTAACTGTATCTAGAGGGCTCTGAGTAAGGGATGATTCAATGCTCACTTTCTAAACTTAAGAAAAAACGGACACAGAAAACAAACTGTGACCCAGTGAATTATTATTATAAGGCAATCACACTTGCAACACCATCCAGACTAAGAAAACTTCACCAACACCCCAGGAGCCCTCATGTACCCCTTCCTAATCACAGTCCTTCCTTCCAAAAGTAACCACTATCTTGAGTGTCATAATATTTTTTTCATTTCTTTTGGTTTTCCCCACAAATATACATTCACAGACACCAATTTTAACTTATAGATTTTAATATACTCGGTGGATTTCGATCCACTGACATTCTTATCCTTACTGAACTTCAAATTGTCCCACTTTTGGTCGGTCAGTCTCATCAACATTCTTTTAACATCTTTGGTAGCCTCCTTGTTATTTGTATGCCAAAATATTCCAGCATCATCTCCTGCTCCAGACCTGGAACCAGCCATTTCTCTAAGAACTCTTCTCTTAGTGGGAAAGACTATTTCAATACAAGGATGCTCAATTTGACTAGGCTGTTCACTCTTTTTAAGATTTTTCAGTGAACAGAGCTAGGATATAATCACTTCTTTGCATTTATAGATCTATAAATATAAGGTATTTATATGTGGAAGTCAACAGAAATCAAGGAGTTAAGAATCAAAATTTTTGGCCTGAGAAATTCAAAGACTGGTATTGCCATTTATTGAGGTGGGGAACACAGCAAGAAAAGCAAGTCTGGGGAAGGTAATATAAGTTTGGTTTAGACATGTTACATTTGAGATTCCTATTACACCTCCAGGTAGGGCTACCAAGCAGGGAGCTGGATAATAAGAACCAGGAATTCAGCAGAGAAGTCAGGGCCAGGAATAAATCTGACAGTCATCCACCAATAAGTGGAATTAGAATCATGAGACTGGATGGACTCACTCAAGGAGTCAATCACCTGGCTGATTTTTTTTTTCCCATGGGATTTAATAAAGAGAACAAAAAGAAACAAAGAGAAGAAATTAAACACAGCATTGTAAATCAGCTATACTTCAATGGAATTTAAAACAAGAAAAACAAGGACAGGTTTAACAAAACACAAAACTAAAACTTAAGCCTTTACTTCTTCTTGGAATGTTACGTAATGACATACCTGGTGAGTGACTTCTTCTCTCACGGAATCCATGAAATCCTTATCGGTTGGGTAAAGTGCACAGGCAAACATAAAATCCTGCCATATCTAGCAAATCAAATAAGAGGCAATACAGTACTTCCATAGATTTCATTGCACAGAAGGAAATTCTTTGTCCTAAACCTTGGGCATTATCTTTCATGTAAACGAAAATCAACTCAGCTTGATGTGTGTGACCATTTTAGCAGCACAAGGCATGAGGCACTTTACAAACTAGGAAAGGCACTTTACAAACTCACCAGAACTGTAGGGAAACCTGAGAAGAGAAAATGTTAGGTGGGCAGAAAACAAAAAAAAAAAAAAAAAAAAGAGGAATTCAAATAAGGAAATAGTGCTTGTGTTGTGGAGAATATGAAATTCAGTAAACATTTCTCCCAACCTCTCCGCATTTCTAACTCATTCTAATTTTCACCAGGAATTTGGTTTTGAGAAATGGCCCAGACTGTTAAGAAACGTAATTTTTTTTAAAAATCAAAGAATTAACTTTTCATGGCCAAAAGGATCACTTTATGGACATTTTAGAGAGGAAACCACGTAAGTGCAATTGGGCCTCCCAGGTGGCGCTAGTGGTAAAGAATTCATCTGCTCATGCAGGACAGGCTAAGAGAAATGGGTTTGATCCCTGGGTTGGGAGGATCCCCTGGAGTAGGAAATTGCAACATACTCCAGTATTCTTGCCTGAAGAACCCATGGACAGAGGAGCTTGGTGGACTACAGTCCACAGGTTGCAAAGTGCCAGACACGACTCAGATGCACCCTTCAGGGAGGCCACAAGGAGCATGGTTTAGAGCACAGCGCCATATCTGTTGGCCTGAGTCAGAACTTCAGTTCCACCATATACGCACTCTGTGAGTTTGGGAAAGTTAGTTAACCTCTCCACATGCCAGTAAAAGGAGGATAGAGAACAATAGTAACTATCTCATATGCTGGGCATGAAGACGAAATAAAATAATAAATGCAGAGCACTGAGAACAATGTCTGTAATATTCCAGAATATTGACACATCATGACCATCGGCACTATCAATATTATTAAAATTACTACTCTTCTATTAAGTGCTTTATATTTTAGAACTGTAAGACTAGAATTAAAAGAATATATTTCCTTTGCTTAACCCTCACCAATGCAAACTATGTTCAGAGGTACTTAATGACAGTATTAAGCACATCTTTTAAAATGTAATCATTTTTCTTCTCTCTAGGTCTTGTTAGATCTCCTTAAAATTAAAATGTTTTTAATATTTTACTTTCCTTTTTATGCTTAACCTATCACAAAGAGAGTTACAAAGAAAATGTAGATATATGCTTAGATATAACCAATATGCAGAATGTCTAGTATTTTAAAATAATAAAATAATTATGATATTTGCTATCAATTATGGCTCTGGGTTTGCTAGATGCCATTTATTTCTCTGCCCAAAAAAAAAAAAAAAAAAGTGGAACATCATTCTTGGCTCTGAGAAAAGAAGGAATGGGCTATGATGCCACTTATATGTGGAATCTAAAATATGACACAAATGAATTTATGAAAGAAAAACATAGACATAGAAAACAAACTTATGGTTATCAAAGGGGAAAGAGGTGGGGAAGGATAAATTAGGACTTTAGGATTGGCAAATACAAACTATTACATATCAAATAGATAAACAACAAGGACCTACTGCATAGCACAGGGAACTTTATCCAATATCCTGTAATAAACCACAATGGAAAAGAATATACATACATATGTATAACTGGATCGCTTTGTTGTATACCTGAAACTAGTACAACACTGTAAATAAACTACACCACAACAACAAAAAGACAAAGCAATGGGCAACATCACCCACTCAGAACACTGGAGGTCAAACTGAGGATTCGGTGACATAGCAACAAAATGCTGAGCTGTCAACTACGCACCATTATTCCTAGTTCATCACAGAGTTCGTAGAATTCATCCTGCTCATAAACTCCTCCTCCCCAGACCCGGAGAGCATTCATGTTAGCATCCACAACAGACTGCAAAAGGAGCCGTAACCTACAGAAGAAAGTTTTTTAAAACAAATGCTAATTTAAAATCTTGGGAACATTAAAAAAAAGAACAAAATTTTAAGAAATATGCTGTGCTTGATAAACACATTTCAAATAACTGTTAGAAGAACACATTTTAATTATGATGGTTTGGATACAATACACAGTGGAGAAAATGAGACAAAATTATATATACACATTAACTGTAATTGTAATTGACTTCCCTCATAGCTCAGACAGTAGAGAATCCATTTACAATACAGGACATCCAGGTTTAATCTCTGGGTTGGGAAGATCCCTTGGAGAAGGGAATGGCAACCCACTCCAGTATTCTTGTCTGGAGAGTTCCAAGGACAGAGGAGCCTACAGGCTACAGTCCATGGGGTCGCAAAGAGTTGGACACGACTGATCGAATAGCACTTTCATTTCACTTTCTAACTGTAACCACATAAAAATAAATGTAGAAAAACTATGAGTGATATCTTTTCTCTGCTTTCTAAATTTTCAGTCACGCTATTACACTATTTTTGTGACGTTTCCTCGCTGTGTGTGGGTTTGTACAGGTGGCTTGTCAAGGTTTCCTGGTTAGGGAAGCTTGTGTCGGTGTTCTGGTGGGTGGAGCTGTATTTCTTCTCTCTGGAGTGCAATGAAGTGTCCAGTAATGAGTTATGAGATGTCTATGGTTTTGGGGTGACTTTGGGCAGCCTGTATCTTGGAGCTCAGGGCTGTGTTCCTGTGTTGTTGGAGAATTTGCTTGGTATGTCTTGCCCTGGAACTTGTTGGCCCTTGTGTGGTGCTTGGTTTCAGTGTAGGTATGGAGGCATTTGATGAGCTCCTGTCAATTAATGTTCCCTGGAATCAGGAGTTCCCTGGAGTTAGGGTTTGGACTTAAGCCTCCTGCTTCCAGTTATCGGCCTTATTTTTACAGTAGTTTCAAAACTTCTCCTTCTATACAGCACCATTGATAAAACATCTAGGTTAAAGATGAAAAGTTTCTCCACCATGAGGGTCACCCAGAGAGGTTTTTTTGTCTTAAAGTTATTCCTGTTGTAAACCTTAGAAACTATGTGTTCATTTTAAACAACCATTTCAAACTGTAAAGCAAAAATCAGAGTTTGAATATTAGTTTCTAGCTCACCCTCATCCTTTTTTTTTTAAACAATTCTTCCAGTCCAGTACCCCCTTATCTAGTAAATTTCCTTCTTGCTCTAATTCCTATTTACATCACCTTCAGGAAAGTTTAGAAATTTGCATCCACCTTGATAGCATGTACCTTCCATTTCCAGAACAGCACCCAGAAGGGAAGGAAAAAATCCAATAACAGGAAGACCATGGACCCAGAGCACTGTGCTCCTAGTAAAGACGCCTATGGGCAGGTTTACTAATGGACCCAGTTGCTCAGTACAGTCGCCACCAAAACCTACCGGAAGTGGAGTGAAAGTGTTAGTCGCTCAGTCGTGTTTGACTCTTTGCAACCCCATGGACTGTAGCCCACCAGGCTCCTCTCTCCATGGGATTCCCAGGCAAGAATATTGAAGTGGGTTGCCATTTCCTACTGCAGGAGGGCTTCCCAGGTGGTGCTAGTGGTAAAGAACCCTCTACCAATGCAGGAGACGAAAGAGACAATCCCTGGGTTCAATCCCTGTGTTAGAAAGATCCTCTGGAGAAGGGCATTGCAATCCATTCCAGTATTCTTGTCTGGAGAATTCCATGGACAGAGGAGCCTGGTGCACTACAGTCCATGGGGTCACAAAGAGTCGGACATGACTGAAGCGACTTAGCATGCATGCACTCCAGGGGGTCTTCCCAACCCAGGGATCAAACCTGGGCCTCTTGCATTGCAGGTAAATGCATCTGAGCCACTAGGGTGAAGAGGAGACAGCAGATTTTCTGTGCTCTGTCTGGAGAATGATTTTATTTTCATATGAAATTCAAAAATATTACACATTTTAAAGTAAAAGGATATTATTATAGATATAACTTTTGGCAAAATTAGAGTTTACATATACCAACCACATCTACATTCTAAACATAATATACCTCAACGCATATTTGTATAATATAAGTAAGTCCATCACTTCATGGCAAATAGATGGGGAAACAGTGGAATACTTTATTTTGGGGGGCTCTAAAATCATTGCAGATGGTGATTGCAGCCATGAAATTAAAAGACACTTACTCCTTGGAAGGAAAGTTATGACCAACCTAGACAGCATATTAAAAAGCAGAGACATTACTTTCCCAACAAAGGTCCAGCTAGTCAGGGCTATGGTTTTTCTAGTAGTCATGTATGGATGTGAGAGTTGAACTGTGAAGAAAGCTGAGCACCAAAGAATTGATGCTTTTGAACTGTGGTGTTGGAGAAGACTCTTGAGAGTCCCTTGGACTGCAAGGAGATCCAACCAGTCCATCCTAAAGGAGATCAGTCCTGTGTGTTCATTGGAAGGACTGATGTTGAAGCTGAAACTCCAATACTTTGGCCACCTCATGTGAAGAGCTGACTCATTAGAAAAGACCCTGATGCTGGAAAAGATTGAGGGCAGGCGGAGACGGGGATGACGGAGGATGAGATGGTTGGATGGCTTCACCAACTCAATGGACATGAGTTTGGGTGGACTCCGGGAGTTGGTGATGGACAGGGAGGCCTGGCGTGCTACAGTCCAGGGATCGCACAGTCAGACACGACTGAGCAGCTAAACTGAAGTGAACTGAAATGTGTTTATTTTCACCTCACAAAGCTTATGTTTACTGTTACAAAGACAGCAGTTTATAAATATAATCAGGAAATATTTTCTTGTTAACTTCTATTTTCAGAGCTTCAGAAAGATGCTTTGAAGATTTCTTTAGTTCTTTTTATTAAAGTATAATAAACATGAAGAATGTGTAAATTTTTAGCATGAAGAAGTAAATAGTTTTGATAAAGCATTACATTACCAAATTTATCATTTACCATTTTTTTTGGTAAAACATACCAAACAAACAAACAAACAAAACCCACAGTATTCTTCAAAAAATAATTTTTAAGTCAAATTTAATCATCTTTTTTTACAGGGGCTAACTATCCAAGATGCACGTTAGCCATTTTCTTGTTCCTCTAGACACAATTTATAAAAATTAGATAGTTTCAGCAGCCTCAAATAGTTTAGCTGTCAGATGGCCTATAGCTCATGAGAATGAAATGACTTAAAAATTTTTTCCATTCTAGAGTTTTCATCATCCTAGAATTATATGTTACCTCTTGGTTCCTTCCACCAGAACAACAACAAAAAAAGCTTAAAATGAGTAGCTCTTAAGCTCTGTGGGATTGATAATAATAAGAGGAACAAGAAATGAAAGATGATAACTTACATGGCAGAGGTTACTCTATCCTGGAATGAATCTGCAGGGATCCAATTCGAGCCTTTCAGAAATATGGGAAGTCCATTAATTTTGAAGTAGAAACTCAGACCAGGAGAATTTTGTATGGGCTCTTCTACAAGTTCGACTGTCCTAAAATAAACCTATTGTTAACAGAATTAAATAATGAATATAAAATTTAAAACATAAGCATATGCCAAAACCAAACTATATTATTTACTATAGCCTTAAAAAAATAAGAGTTTTTATTTTTTAAAAAGCAAACTTCTGAGCAGTTTATATGAAGATAATTTAGTGTTAATTTTCTATCCACTTGAAGCACCTAATGTGAAACAGCGTTTTTAAGAAAATACATATATAAATTATTGCCAGATTCTGTTATTTCTCTTGAAAAGAAAAACACATAAACTATTAAAGAATGAAAATATATTGTAGTCTTTCCCATGAAGTAGCATTTTGCAATGTCAAAAAATATATATTTAAGATAACATTTCAGAATTAAAAGAAAAATTGATACTACTTCACAAAAGTGGGGGAGAAAATTCACCAGTTAAGCAGATACACCTTTAAAAAACATGTTCTCATTTCAGTGCTGCTAAAATCTGCCAAAATGTGTACCTTAGAATCAAAGAAAGACAGCACAAGGTATTTCATTATTTAACAATTTTCCATCTTAGGAGCTCAATATTATAAAAACCATTTGTTTAGTGGGCAATTTAATCCTAACTAATTATCCATCAAACTCAATGTCTGAGAGAGCACAAGTAGAGAGACTGGAAATGTGAGTGATGTTTCCACTGGAAGAAGGGATGGAAGCACAAAGTCCAGTGTTATCACTGCTGCATGAGAAGCTAAGATCTTTGTCTCAGAGACAGTCCAGCCAGGTTTCTCGACCGTTAAGCATGAGCAGCAAACTAGAAAAGATTGTATTCTTATCCAAATCTTCATTATTTCCAGCCATAAACTGGATCAAGGAATTGAGGGAGATAGTTCCATACCAATAAAGCCTCATCTTGAAAACAAGATTATGCATTTCTTCTCTAACTAATTAATAGATCAACTTATTTCATGTAGTAAAAGTGCCCACTGTTCTTCCACTTTCTGACGCTTACCCTAATTAATATGACATAACAAAAGATACCAGAGTTAATTGTAAGAGACACAGAACAAGGCCTTGATGAGGATGATCTTGACGTAGAATTATCACATCTGCTTTAGGATGCAAAGATGTTCTTTTAAAAAATGGTTATTTTCAGAGGTAACTTTAAAACATCTTGATGGTAGTGTCAAACATGTAGAACAACAGTTATTTAAGTGTGACTAAGGAACTGGCAACCAACTCCAGTGTTCTTGCCTGGAGAATCCCAGGGACAGGGTGGGCTGCTGTCTATGGGGTCACACAGAGTCGGACACGACTGAAGTGACTTAGTAGCAGCAGCAGCAGGGGACTATATGCGATCCCTGGGAACCTTTCAAGGGGATCTCTGAGTTCAAAACTATCTTCACAGTAAAGCTAAAACATTATGTGCCTTTTTCACTCTTATTCTTTTGAGGGGACAGTGGAATTTTCCAGAAGCTACAAGATGTGTGATGACATCATTCTGACAGCTAATGGAATGCATTGTTTGTATATTCCAGTGTGTTCTATAGCAGAGGTTGAGGGTATAAAGAGGTGCATTTTCAGAGATTAGCTCAATGTGTTCTCAGTACTACTCTGCTCTTACCAGCTGTTGGTGGTTATTTCTGCTATAATCTCTATAGCCGCATTACTGTTCAATAAATTCTTATTTTTAAAGCCAAAGTTTTCCCTGCAACTTATACAGAAACAC
This sequence comes from Bubalus bubalis, assembly GCF_019923935.1. Classification (NCBI taxonomy): domain Eukaryota; kingdom Metazoa; phylum Chordata; class Mammalia; order Artiodactyla; family Bovidae; genus Bubalus; species Bubalus bubalis. The sequence goes on along the minus strand of NC_059163.1, from coordinate 97,312,794 downwards.
AAAAGGATGAGGTAACTTTTGTGAACTTGTTCAAGTAATAACTTTTTACTTTTCAAATAAAAAGAAATTTTGATTTTTGAGACTCATTTAATGATACTTCATCTCATTCTAAAGAAAACTTATTTTTAATGTTTTTCCTAATTTTTATCTTAAATTATTGTCTTAAAATGGGACTAGAAGATTAACATTCTCACCTACCACCACACTGTCTACATTTAAAAGTGCTGGAAAAAATAAAACTGACTTATCAGAGAGTCTTCTGACTCAAGGAAGGGAGGAATCTACTCTAAAGAAACTGGGGAAAATAATAAATAAGAAACAAGATTGTGATGAAAACCATATTCCCTTCAACTTTATAGATGTTAATAATTTATCTTACAGTGCATTATGCAATTGGAGAAGGAAATGGCAACCCACTCCAGTACTCTTGCCTGGAGAATCCCATGGACAGAAGAGCCTAGTGGGCTACAGTCCATGGAGCTGCAAAGAGCTGGACACAACTGAAGCGACTTGGCACGCACACATTATGCAATGGAACATTTAAATAATAATAATATTTATGGTGCCAGTTACATTGTAGTATCATTTTGAGACCAATCATTCTAAGTATAAAGAAAAAGAAATTGAATATTTTAAACTTAGATGCGATAAGCTCTTCTAAAGGCTAATACATTCTTTACTACACTGTAGTACATTGTTTATGTCATATTATAGTATTTTTCAAACTAGAAATGAAAAAACCCACTAGTACATCTCACAGGGTTGGTTATCACACTGCATTTGCTAGAGAAGCACATGTGCTTGCTAAGAGTTTTACAGAGGGTAACACTGCTGCTGCCTTGGCAGAAACAAGGCGGTGTCTCCAATTTGTGCTGGAGTCATGATATTCCTCACCTTCATGCATTTATTGGTGGGAGGAGCCAGTTTCACTTAAGGACGTCCTCAATAAAGCAACAAAAAATCATTAATTCTATTAAATCCCAATCTTGAATACACATCATTATAGTAGACTGTGTGATGAAAAGATGAAATGGGAACTATGAATAAAGCATCATGCAGGATGGATGTCTTGAGGAAAAGCATCTGGGCCGCAGTTTGAGTTGTAAGCTGAATTAGCCATCTGGTTCATAAAGCTTTATTTTAACTTGAAAGAACCACCAGACAAACTACATTTATTCAGATTGGTGACTTGCTAGACATTTTCTTGAAAATGACTAACTGAGCCTTGTCATTTCAAGGCAAATAACAGTTAAAAATTAGGATTTAGGAAAACTTGTACCCCCTACCAAGAGCTTGAGAATTTCCCAATACTTAAAAACATTTCAGAAGTTATTGACTGTGATATTAACAAATGTGAATATGATTTTTATATACTGAAATGGCTTAACATCTGGAAACATTTAAAAATCTCCAGACATCAACATTTTTCAAATAACCCATGCATTATATTACAATATAATACATGCATAAAAGACCCATCACAACGTGAGCCCAGAAATAAACTCACGTGCCCATGGTCAATTACTTTTTGACAAAGAAGGCAAGAATATACAATGGGAAAAAGTCTCTTCAGCAAGTGGTGCTGGGAAAGCTGTAAATCAGTGCACGTAAACCAGTGAAGTTAGAACACACCCTCACACAATACACAAAAATAAACTCAAAATGGCTTGAAGACCTAAACAGAAGACCTAACACCATAAAACTCCTAGCAGAGAACACAGGCAAAACATCCTTTGACACAAATCATACCAAAGTTCTCTTAGGCTGGTCTCCCAAGGCAATAGAAATAAAAGCTAAAATAAACAAATGGGATCTAATCAAATTTACAACTTTTTGCACAGCAAAGGAAACCATAACCATAAACAAAGCAAAAAGAACCTATGGACTGGGGGAAAAAAAAATGTTTGCAAATCATGTGACTGACAAGGGATTAATCTCCAAAATTTACAAACAGCTCATGCTTCCAGGGCTTCCCTGGTGGCTCAGACGGTAAAACGTCAGCCTGCAATGTGGGAGACCAGGGTTTGATCCCTGGGTTGGGAAGATCCCCTAGAGAAGGCAATGGCACCCAACTCCAGTACTCTTGCCTGGAAAATCCCATGGACGGAGGAGCCTGGTAGGCTACAGTCCATGGGGTTGCAAAGAGTCGGACACGACTGAGCAACTTCACTTAGTACTTCATGCAGCTCAATATAAAAAAACCAAGTAACCCAATCAAAAGATAGCCAGAAGACCTAAACAGGCATTTCTCCAAAGAACAGATACAGATGGCCAACAGGCACAGGAAAAGATGCTCAACATTGCTAATTATTAGAGAAGTGCAAATCAAAACTACAATGAGATAACACCTCATGCCAGTCAGAACGGTCATTGTTAAAAAGTCTAAAAATAACAAATACTGGAGAGGGTATGGGGAAAGGGAACTCTCCTACACTGTTGGTGGGAGAGTAAGTTGGTGCAGTCACTTTGCAAAACAGTATAGAGTTGCCATATGATCTAGCAATCCCATTCCTATTGATACATCCAAATAAAACTATAATTCAAAATGATACATGCAACTCTTGTGTTCCTAACAGCACTATTCACAATAGCCAAGATACAGAAACAACCTAAATGTCCAACAGAGAAATGGATACAGTGGATGTGGTATATATACAATATGGAATACTACTGGAATGAGAAAAGCCGCTCACGGATGCAGTGAGTCTGTTTCATAGGCAAGTTCATTTGCATCACATTTAAGATTCCACACACAAGTGATATCGTATGGTATTTGTCTTTCTGACTGACTTCACTTAGTATGATAATCTCCGTGTCTATCCATGTTGCTCAGTACTTCATGCAGCTCAAACAAGCCTCCAGTTCTTGGTGAAAATGGTTGGGACAATCAACCTCACCATTTTGGTTTCTTCAGGTAATGTAAGATCAGTATTTCTTGTTGCTTCTCCTGACACTCCTCTTCAAATTTGGGAGTTTTTTTCCTATGTAAATGTTCATTTCTTCACAGTTTGTTTTTGCAACATACATAGCCTTCAAATTTTTTAAGAGTTTTAAAAGCTTGGAATTTCACTGTACATTGTTTAAAGCATATATATTTGTATCTGATTAACCTCATCTAAAATTCTACACTAAGGACAGAAAAATTCAGAAGGAAAAAGCTGCACTAGCAGAGGACACAAATGAGCTGATTCATACATGTCCACATTTTCTTTGACTCACACAGGACTTCAAAGCCGAGATTATCTTTTCAGAATTCAGCCTTCTGGTGCCCTAGCTTCATAACAAGCATTCTTTTTGTCTAGGAAAGACTTTCTGCAGCTTTTTTCAATGATGAATTGAGATTAAAAAGAATGAATAAAATTTTTCCAAATTTCCAGGAAACTTCACAGATGAAGAGATATTTCTGGGCTTTGCTGATGGCTCAGTGGTAATGAATCCACCTGCCAATGCAGGAGACATGGGCTTTGGTTCAGGAAGATCCCACATGCCTCAAAGCAACTGAAGCCTGCGTGCCCTAGAGCCCGTGCTCCCCAGCAAGGGAAGCCACCACAGTAAGAAGCCCGTGTGCTGCGACTAGAGAGTAGCCCTGTTTGCAAGAACTTGAGAAATGCCCATGCGGCAATGAAGACCCAGCACAGACAAAAATTAATAATTTTTTTTAAAAAGAGATGTTTCCAAAAGAGCAAATTCTGCAAGTTTCAAAGAATGATTTTCAGGAAGCAAAGCAAAATTTGGGATTAATCGCCTTGATTTTTGTATGAACTCCACTGTTGATACTGGCCACATATGCAGTACTCTTACGGAGCTAACCACGACAGAGGTTTATAAAAAACGATCCAGGTGTTTTAAGATACCTGTGAGTACAGCAGCAGTCTTTCCAGAAATAGAAGAATACTTCTTTATTTCAACTCTGTCACCTTCTCTATGGACATATCTGATTAACTCACACATTTGATCTCTGTATGGAGCATCTGGAGTGCTACCAAGAAGAATTCCAAGTTACTCTGGGGTTTTTTAATAACTGCCACCACTGATGTCATGTTTTACTTTGATTCCTTAGTTTTAAAATAATTATCTAGTTAAAAAAATTAATTTCAATTCTAATGATATTAAAATTAGCAAAACATCTCATATGTACTGAGCCGCTTCAGTCATGTCCGATCCTTTGGGACCCTATGGACGATAGTCCACCCGGCTCCTCTGTCCATGGGATTCTTAAGGCAAGAATACTGGAGCAGGTTGCCATTCCCTTCTCCAAGGGATCTTTCTGACCCAGGGATCAAACCCGTGTCTCTTTTGTCTCCTGCATTGCAGGCAGATTCTTTTTCCAATGAGTCACCTGGGAAGCCAACATTTCATATATGAACCCAAATATGCACTTACCAAGCAAAATATTATATATTACACATCACATTTCACACTTTTCTCTATTTCAGGTTTTTTTTAAGGAAAGACTTAAGTTTTTCAGAACAGTTTAAGACTCACAGCAAAATTGAGAGGGAGGTACAAGGCTTATCCCCTGATCCCATACGTGAATATCTACCCGCATTATCAACATCCTCCACCACAGTGGCACATTTGTTACAACTGATCAACCCATACTGAAACCTCATAATCACCCAAAGTCTACAGTTTACATTAGGGTTCACTCACAATGTTGTACATTCTATGAGTTTGGACAAATGCATAATGCAGGTATCCATCACTATTATAGTATTAGACAGAGTGGTTTCACTGTACTAAAAAGCCTCTGTGCTCTACCTATTCATCTCTCCCTCCACCTCCCAACCTGTAGCAATACCACTGATCTTTTAACTGTCTCCATAGTTTTGTCTTTTCCAGAATATCACATAATTGGAATCATTTCAGATTAGCTTCTTTCAATTAGTATATGACTCACATTCTAAGGTTCCTCTTGAAATACCTTGCTTGACAGACTTTATAATACCCCAACACTTACTTTAATTTTTGTAATTTACTTAAAGTACTCATTAATTTTGCCTCATATTATCTCCCATCATACTAAAACTATTTCTCCAAAGTTACTCCTTTTAACAAAAACAAATTTCAGACAAGATATTCTTTCCTGTCCAAAAGAAATACAGTCAGCACTTTCCCTTCCCCACAGTGCCTGCATTCTTTGTAAGACCCAGTACATCTCTGCTGCATGGGCCACAACCAAAATCTGTAACTTCCCCAAGGCAATGTCTGAGACTGCGCTGCTGGCTTGCGACCAGTAAACATAAAAATTAAAATGCACATGTCTAATGTTGATGGAAGACAAGCAAGAACGACATAAGCCCAACAACATGGATTTCAATGAGATACTTTAAAAATATGAAAATATTTTTGCATAAAGCAAGCCCAGGATAACAATGAAACCATCAGGAAACATGAACAATAGAGAGCCGATAAGGGAGGGCCGAAGAGCCGGAGATGAGGGAAAAAATTCCTCTCTGACACAGTACTGAGTGTTAACAAGCATGTGAGCATGAGTAAAGGTGAAATACAAACACTTTGGAAAACACTTTAGCACTCTCTGTAAAAGCTGTACCCACGCATACCATAGCATTCAGCAATCTCACCGCCAGCAGAAATTCTGGTGGGGGAATACGTGCTCCGAGGGTCATACAGTAATGTTTGTAGCAACATTATTCAGAAAAGCCAAAAATGGAAACTACCAAATCTCAACAGCAGAAAGTGTAACACAATGAAATATTACAAAACAGTATAAGTAAACAAACTAGGGTTACACACCACAACGTATCTAAATGTCACAAATATAATGTTGAGCCAAGGTAGCCAGTCATACAAATGATGTAGTTCCATGGAAACAAAACTGAAAACCAGGCAAAAATAAATTATAGTGTTAGAAGCCAGTTGTGGATCCGCAGAAAGGAAAGCGGGTAGTAATTAGGGAAGCTGGCAAGAGCCGGGAACCTCTGAGGTGCTAGTAATTCTCTTGTTACTCAGTCAGATGACAGCTACATGAGTCTTCAACTTCTGATCATTCATTAAGCATTTTACTTATGTTCCGCTTCTTTTCTCTTGTGTGTTATACTCTGCAATAAGTAAACACAAATCCCAGTCTGACACATTCCCACCAAATAAAGGCTGGAAAGAACTCAGACTAAGAGACTCCTGCCAGGAAACAGATTATGATGGCAAGTAGTAGTCACATCTCTTCACTTGCTAAATAATGGCAAGTTTGAAAACATTAAGCAATTTGGGACGGGCAAGAAACTGAATTTCCTAGAAGAACTACTCTAGATGGAAACAAAGGTGAATTAGGTATCAGCTCTCTTAACCAAATTTGGCAATAATTTATACTTTTAATCTACATTTCAGATGCCAATATTGATTTCTGAAATTTGCAAAACAGCTCAAATTTTTACATCATTCTGATTTCCTCTTGTGTGCAATCATGTAAGTGTAGGAAGGCATAAGAGATCATTTAATTCAACCTCTACAAGTCAAATGGACATAAAAACTCTTTAAAGTTCCCTGCAAATGAGTTTGGAGTTGCTCTTCAGTTACCCATTCTAGCATAAACACCTTGACTCTGGTACAGCCTCTCCTGGGAGTAACCTCAACCTCAAACACTCCACTTCAAGCTCTCGTCTTCCCTCTCGTCGGTCCTACTACAGCTGAATGAAAAAATACCATCAGTTCAGTTCAGTCCCTCAGTCGTGTCCGACTCTTTGTGACCCCATGAATCGCAGCACGCCAGGCCTCTCTGTCCATCACAAACTCCCGGAGTTCACTCAGACTCACGTCCATCGAGCTGGTGATGCCATCCAGTCATCTCATCCTCTGTCATCCCCTTCTCCTCCTGCCCCCAATCCCTCCCAGCATCAGAGTCTTTTCCAATGAGTCAACTCTTCACATGAGGTGGCCAAAGTACTGGACTTTCAGCTTTAGCATCAGTCCTTCCAAAGAACACCCAGGACTGATCTCCTTCAGAATGGACTGGTTGGATCTCCTTGCAGTCCAAGGGACTCTCAAGAGTCTTCTCCAACACCACAGTTCAAAAGCATCAATTCTTCGGCGCTCAGCCTTCTTCACAGTCCAACTCTCACATCCATACATGACCACTGGAAAAACTATAGCCTTGACTAGATGGACCTTTGTTGGCAAAGTAAAGTCTCTGCTTTTGAATATACTATCTAGGTTGGTCATAACTTTCCTTCCAAGGAGTAAGCGTCTTTTAATTTCATGGCTGCAGTCACCATCTGCAGTGACTTCGGAGCCCCCCAAAATAAAGTCTGACACTGTTTCCACTGTTTCCCCATCTATTTCCCATGAAGTGATGGGACCAGATGCCATGATCTTCGTTTTCTGAATGTTGAGCTTTAAGCCAACTTTTTCACTCTCCTCTTTCACTCTCAAAGAGGCTTTTTAGTTCCTCTTCACTTTCTGCCATAAGGGTGGTGTCATCTGCATATCTGAGGTGATTGATATTTCTTCCGGCAATCTTGATTCCAGCTTGTGCTTCTTCCAGCCCAGCGTTTCTCATGATGTACTCTGCATATAAGTTAAATAAGCAGGGTGACAATATACAGCCTTGATGTACTCCTTTTCCTATTTGGAACCAGTCTGTTGTTCCATGTCCAGTTCTAACTGTTGCTTCCTGACCTGCATATAGGTTTCTCAAGAGGCAGGTCAGGTGGTCTGGTATTCTTATCTCTTTCAGAATTTCCCACAGTTTATTGTGACCCACACAGTCAAAGGCTTTGGCATAGTCAATAAAGCAGAAATACATGTTTTTCTGGAACTCTCTTGCTTTTTCAATGATCCAGCGGATGTTGGCAATTTGATCTCTGGTTCCTCTGCCTTTTCTAAATCCAGCTTGAACATCTGGAAGTTCACAGTTCACATATTGCTGAAGCCTGGCTTGGAGAATTTTGAGTATTTACTAGCGTGTGAGATGAGTGCAACTGTGCGGTAGTTTGAGCATTCTTTGGCATTGTCTTTCTTTGGGATTGGAATGAAAACTGACCTTTTCCAGTCCTGTGGCCACTGCTGAGTTTTCCAAATTTGCTGGCATGTTGAGTGCAGCACTTTCACAGCATCATCTTTCAGGATTTGAAAGAGCTCAACTGGAATTCCATCACCTCCACTAGCTTTGTTCATAGTGATGCTTTCTAAGGCCCACTTGACTTCACATTCCAGGATGTCTGGCTCTAGGTGAGTGATTGTACCATCATGATTATCTTGGTTGTGAAGATCTTTTTGTACTGTTCTTCTGTGTATTCTTGCCACCTCTTCTTAATTTCTTCTGCTTCTGTTAGGTCCATACCATTTCTGTCCTTTATCGAGCCCATCTTTGCATGAAATGTTCCCTTGGTATCTCTAATTTTCTTGAAGAGATCTCTAGTCTTTCCCATTCTGTTGTTTTTCCTCTATTTCTTTGCACTGATCGCTGAGGAAGGCTTTCTTATCTCTTCTTGCTAATCTTTGGAACTCTTCATTCAGATGCTTATATCTTTCCTTTTCTCCTTTGCTTTTCTCTTCTCTTCTTTTCACAGCTATTTGTAAGGCCTCCCCAGACAGCCATTTTGCTTTTTTGCATTTCTTTTCTGTGGGGATCATCTTGATCCCTGTCTCTTGTACAATGTCATGAATCTCAGTCCATAGTTCATCAGGCACTCTATCTATCAGATCTAGGCCCTTAAATCTATTTCTCAAGACCGGGAGCAGACTGTGGCTCAGATCATGAGCTCCTTATTGCCAAATTCAGACTTAAATTGAAGAAAGTAGGGAAAACCACTGGACCATTCAGGTATGACCTAAAAATACCATAAATAACAAATTAAAGAACCAGCTCGCCTTCCAGTTACATTATCTCTTTCCTTTATCCTTTCTTCCTCTCATCACCTTCACAGCTCTCTTCTGAATCTCCTAAGGAGCAAAATTACAAAACTGATTAAAGTGTTATTGTTACGATTTTAATGAGCTAAAAAAAATAGTACCTTGACTTCTACGTGATACAGAATCATCATTCCCCTAACATTTTAGAATAAGAAGATAACTTCAAAAACCACAGAAGAGAAATATACTGAGTTTTGAATTCAAGCCTCACCTAAACTTTAAAGTATTGCTCAAATATGATAAATATAATTAGCATGTATAAAATCAGGGTAGGCAGAGGGTTCAGAAAATAATTTTAAACCTACCACATACCTATAATGGCTTGCAAAACACCACCAAACCAGCCTAAAATGTCACCATCAGAAATTGGTGGTTCTAGGATAGAAAACCCAGAGATACACCCATGCACTTTATGGTCAATTATTCTATGACAAAGGAAAAAAGACTAAACGATATTGGAAAGACAGTCTCTTTAACAAATGGTGCTGGGAAAACTTAACAGCCACATGTAAAAAAGTGAAATTAGATCATTCCTTAACTCCATACACAAAAATAAGCTCAAAATGGATTAAAGACAATGTGAGACCAGACACAATAAAACTCCAAGAGGAAAACATAGGTAGAACACTGACATAAATCACCGCAACATCTTTTTTGATCCATCTCCCAGAATAATGGAAATAAAGGCAAAAATAAACAAATGAGACCTACTTAAACTCAAAGGCTCTTGCACATGATAGGAAACAATAATCAAAATAAAAAGACAAACCAGATTGGGAGAAAATATTTGCAAATGTTGTGACCAATAAGGGATTAGTCTCCAAAATTTACAAACAGCTTATGATGCTTAATAGCATCAAAACAAACAACCCACTCAAAAAAGAATGGGCAGAATACCTGAATAGACTTTTCTCCAAAGAGGACATGCTGCTGCTGCTAAGTCGCTTAAGTCGTGTCCGACTCTGTGCGACCCCATAGACGGCAGCCCACCAGGCTCCCCCCGTCCCTGGGATTCTCCAGGCAAGAACACTGGAGTGGGTTGCCATTTCCTTCTCCAATGCATAAAAGTGAAAAGTGAAAGTGAAGTCGCTCAGTCGTGTCCGACTCTTAGCGACCCCATGGACTGCAGCCTACCAGGCTCCTCCATCCATGGGGTTTTCCAGGCAAGAGTACTGGAGTGGGGTGCCATTGCCTTCTCCGAAAGAGGACATAGATAGTCAATAGACACATGAGAAGATGTTCAACACTGCTAAATGCAAATCAAAACTAAATGCTAAATGCAAATGCAAAATGAGATATCACCTCACATAGGTCAGATGGCTATCATCAAAAAATCCACAAACAAGCTGGAGAGGGTGTGGGGAGAAGGAAGCCTCCTGCACTGTTGTTGGTGGGAATGCAAATTGATACAGCCACTATGGTGAACAATATAGAGGTTCCTTAAAAAACTAAAAATAGAGCTACCATATGACTCTGCAATCCCACTCTTGGGCATTATCTGGAGAAAAACATGGCCCGAAGAGACATATGCATCCCAATGTTCATTGCAGCACTGTTTACAATAGCCAAGACATAGAAGCAATCTAAATGTCTACCAACAGAGGAATGGATAAAGAAGACACTGTACATATATGGAGAAGGAAATGGCAACCCACTCCAGTATTCTTGCCTGGGAAATTCCACAGACAGAGGAGCCTGGCAAGCTACAGTCCATGGGGTCACAAAGGGTCAGACGCAACCGAGTGACTAAACAACAACAGCACATTCAGGAAATGCACCAATCACAAGTTCCGCTGCATAAATGATCAAGGGGTGAACGTGCCCAGGTAGGCAGGTGAAGGAACAGAACATGAGAGCAACCTTTTCATGCCCCTACCCTGTCACTACCCATCTCTCTTCCCCAAATGTAACAATTAACCCGGGTACTATTATATGACAGATTTTTTTTTTAAGGTAAACTTTCGTTTTCTTCAATTCAACGTAATTTATTGGGCAACCATAATATGCCTGGTGCTGAGGAAACCGGTAGTGAAAGAGGAATCCTGCTCGTGGAGCTCACACTCTGCTGAGAAAAACACAGTAGTTCAGTAAATTAGTAGTTACAAGTGTTCACCGTGCTGAGTGTTATGAGAGTAGAGGAATGACGGGAGCTGACATCAGGGCACCCTGGAAAACAGTCGGGGTTTCAGGATACACCAAGTGGAAAGGGCAAAAATTACAAATTTCGTATGGATCAATAAATGGTTGTGTTGTCAGAATGCCAATTAGGGCTTTGTTTTCAGCTGTATGAACATTAGGGCCACTTCATTCTTCCCTAAGTTAGGAGGTATATGGGATGTGTGATGCAGAGGGGAATATACTCTCACTGGAGCTGACTCCAAGTTACCAAACTGTGTATGAGGCTCCAGCTAACTGAGACGAAAGACATATGAAGTGAATATACTGAAAACATTGCAAAACAATATTTCTCTCTACAAGAGAAAAAAAAAAGATATAGTACATATACACAATGGAATTACTCAGCCATTAAAAAAGAATGAAATAATGCCATTTGCAGCAACATGTATGGACCTAGAGAGTGTCATACTGAGTGAAGTAAATCAGATAGAGAAGGAGAAATACCATACAACATCCCTTATATGTGGAATCTAGAAAGAAATGATACAAATGAACTTACTTACAAAACAGAAAAAGACTCACAGACTTCTAAAATGAACTTAGGGTTGCCAGGGGCAGGGACAGTTAGGGACTTTGGGAAGGTCATGTACACACTGCTATATTTAAAACAGATAACCAACAAAGACCTATTGTACAGCACATGGAACTCTGCTCATTGTTATGTGCCAGCCTGGATGGGAAGGGGATTTGGGGGAGAATGGAAACAGGTAAATGTATGGCTGAGTCCCTCTGCTGTTCACCTGAAAAGACCACAACATTGTTAACCAGCCATATCTCAGTATGAAATGTTTTTGGTGTTAAAAAATTAAAATTAAAAAAAGAAATCAATAATTCTTTCAAAGTGAAGATACTGTGACTCTCAGAAAAGAGACGCAGTTTTCAACCCCAGTGCTGCCTCACAATCCTATCACAGTGCCTTAGCTCTCTCCAGCCTTTTTCCAAGTCTTCACTTTCCTCAAATATCTAGCTTGGCCCCCATTACTTAAGTAACTTAAGTAGTTCATCCCCTGCCGATGGCTAAAATGATCTATATTCTGTTGACTTAAACATCTCCATCTTTAACCTAGATCTAATTCTTGAACTCTAGACCCACATAATGAAGTGCTCATCAAATATTATTTTGGGGGTATGCCTCAATCATTCCACACAAAACACCTGTAACACAGAAATAATTTTCATTCCATCTCATCTTCCAAATGTGTTCTTCGTTCTGAGTCTTTGACACAGAATTGCCACCTGACATTCAGTGGCACAAACCAGCAAATTAAGAATCATTCTTAAATCATCCTCTCCTATCTCTATACATCTTTAAGCCTCCTAATTTTCTCTCAAATCTAACTCCTCAGCAGTTGTCATGTTGTGCCTGAGTTACCACCATAATCTTCTGACTAATCCTAATAAATGACTAATCCTAATCCTGTCATTCTTCCAATCTTATCTACATAATCTACATAAAACAAATATGATCACTGCTCTCCCCTTGCTGCTCCTACTGCTAAGTCGCTTCAGTTGTGTCCGACTCTGTGCGACCCCATGGACTGCAGCCTACCAGGTTCCTCCGTCCATGGGATTTTCCAGGCAAGAGTACTGGAGTGGGGTGCCATTGCCTTCTCCTGTAACTGCATAGTGATACACTAATTCAAACTTACTGCTATGGGGGAAAAACACCATTTAATGAGACATGAAGACAAAGCACAAACCCGACTAAGGAGACACACGCTGTGGACCACAGCAGTGCTATGACCAGAGCAAGTGGGGGGACAGGGGAGGGGAGATGGATGGGTAAACTACAGCCTCGGGGGCGGGAGGCTGGGGTCTGGATTGATGATGACTAAGCAGACAACAGGATGAGACAGGAAATCAAAACCAATGATGAAAGCAGACACATCGTCAGAGAACTCCAACAGCAAGGAAAACATACACAGAACTGTTCTTTTACAAATACTCGGAAAGAAATCAAGCATGAAACCACAGAGAAATCGTCAAAGAATTTTAAATATCAACTAATTAGCCAATGATGCAAATTATAAAAACAGTGTGTCAAAAGACCACTTAAAACCCTTCAAAAATCCCCAATGTCCTCAGGACAGTCTAATTCCTTCACATGGCTTACTAGGCTCCATGGAATCTTGCCTGAGCCTACCTTTATAATATCATCCTATTCTACCTCACACTCAAACACAGCCACACGGAAATTTCTTTCACCTCCACAAACACACAATATTCCTCCAAGACCCTGGGTTTGACACATTCTTGCCCTTTGCCTCTTTGCTGTACTGCAGTGTTGAATTCTATTGATCCCTCAGGGCACAGATCACCTGCTCTGCAAATCTGCCCAGGGTGGCCCTGCCCTGTGCTCACAGAGTGCTCTCTATTTCTCTGGAGTGCTTATCATACTTTATTGCAATTGCTTGTCTAAATATTTAATTTCCCAGCTGAATTATTAGTTTTACTAAAATCTCAGAAAGAAATGGACAGGGTGTCTTATTCACTGCTCTATCATCAGAGCCTATCAAAGTGGCAGGAACATAGTAGATGATACCTAAGTATTGAGTAAATGAATGAGCTTCAGAAATACTTTACAGCAGCCCCAGTGAACAGGCACATTGCACAAACATGCATTAACAAGAGGAGTGAGGCAATACATATTCCTTTACTCCTGTAGCTCATCAATTGAAAGAGCGGCATCTTTATATTAATAAACAATAATGCAACCATATTAGCCTGAATTGAAATACTCTTATATCCAACACACACAACAACTCAGAAGTTCCTTTTCTTTTTCTTTGGTAAGGTGGAATGACTCATTCTTTTCTACCCTTTCATAAAGATAACTCACAAGAAACTCAACATGGGAGAGCACACATGTCTTCTGTCAAGACAGAGTGAGGGGGAAAGTCTTGGCTCTTTAGGTAACTCTAGGACATGCTCCCTGTAGATATTATGGACACACACACACACATACAGTGCCTTAGAAAACACAGAGCACAACTAAACAATCAAAAAACAGAAAAGGAGCTCCTGAAGGGTAGAGCTCCAAACTGAGCTTGGTGTCTGGCCCACAGAAGAGGTAAAACCAAATGGGAGGTGACACCAGAGGACAACCACAGCCAGTGCCAGTCACAAACACCAAAGGCTGACGTCAGGGGAAAGAGAAAATCTATGGAAGTAATTAACACTACTTACTATACACTATCCCAAGCCACACTGAAGTTACCTCATCTTTACTGTCCCCAGCATACATGCATGGAAATGGTATTTGAAGGACAATAAGGAGTCTGAAGCTAGTAAATACCAAGCAATCCTTAGTCCTGGCAGGACCTAGTCATTTCTTTAGACTAAAGTCAAATTGTGTCCTTCAATATCCACTATCTGAGGTTACTATATGACTTATTTAAAGATTTAGAGGCAAAATACATGGTTATACCTTCAGAGGAAAATACTTTTATTGCATTTTTTATTTATTTATTTTTAATTGAAGGATAATTGCTTTACAATATTGGTTCGATCTCTGCCATACATCAGTATGAATTAGCCATAGGGGCATTTTGCTTTAAATTCCCGTCCCAGGTATATATGGAGCAGGGGAGGATTGGTCCTTCTCGAGAGGTACTTCAACAGCATTACTTTAAAGTGCAAGGGCTGTTTTTCCCCACTGTCTTCTCTAGACAGCTCCACTCCCAATCTTGACTCAATTTTCGAATGTTTAAAGTAACATGAAAAAAGACGCAGTTTTATGCCTAATGACTAAGAAGTTTTAATCCCAAAGCAGAACTGAAACATGTTGTTTTGGAGGAGGGATCCTGAAGTTCACCTATCACTTTGCCAGTCAGCATCAGAGAGCTTTCCTTTGCAACCGAAGATGGAGAAGCTTTATACAGTCAGCAAAAACAAGACCAGGAGTTGACTGTGGCTCAGATCATGAACTCCTTACTGCAAAATTCAAACTTATATTGAAAAAAGTAGGGAAAACCAATAGGCCATTAAGGTATGACCTAGGTCAAGTGCCTTATGATTACACAGTGGAAGTGACAAACAGATTCAAGGGATTAGATCTGATAGATAAAGTGCCTGAAGAACTCTGGATGGAGGTTTGTGACATTTTACCAGAGGAAGTGATCAAAACCATCCCCAAGAAAAAGAAATGCAAAGAGGCAAATGGCTGTCTGAGTAAGCATTAAAAATAGCTGAGAAAAGAAGAGAAGCTTTCTTTCTTGATTCCAGGTAAAAAGGAAAGATATACCCATTTGAATGCAGAGTTCCAAAGAATAGCAAGGAGAGATAAGAAAGCCTTCTTCAGTGATCAATGCAAAGAAACAGGGGAAAACAATAGAAGGGGAAAGACTAGAGACCTCTTCAAGAAAATTAGAGCTAACAAGGGAACATTTTATGTAACGATGGGTACAATAAAGGACAGATATGGTAAGGACCTACCGGAAGCAGAAGATATTAAGAAGAGGTGGCAAGAATTCAAAGAAGAACTAAACAAAACAGATATTAATGACCCAGATAACCACAATGGTGTGACCACTCACCGTCGGCCAGACATCCTGGACTGCAAAATCAAATGTGCCTTAGGAAGCATCACTATGAACAAAGCTAGTGGAGGTGATAGAATTCCAGTTGAGCTATTTCAAATCCTAAAAGATGATGCTGTGAAAGTTCTGCACTCAATATGCCAGCAAATTTGGAAAACTCAACAGTGGCCACAAGACTGGAAAAGGTCAGTTTTCATTTCAATTGCAAAGAAAAGCAATGCCAAAGAATGTTCAAATTACTACACAATTGCACTCATCTCACACGCTAGCAAAATAATGCTCAAAATTCTCCAAGTGAGGCTTCAACCGTAGGTGAACTTCCAAATGTTCAAGGTGGGTTTAGAAAAGGCAGAGGAACCAGAGATCAAATTGCCAACATCCACTGGATCATCGAAAAAGCAAGAGAATTCCAGAAAAAAATCTACTCTGCTTCATTGACTATACTAAAGTCTTTGACTGTGTGGATCACAACAAACTGTGGAAAACTCTTAGAGAGATGCAATACCAGACCACCTTACCTGACTCCTGAGAAACCTGTATGCAGGTCAAGAAGCAACACTTAGAACCAGACATGGAACAACAGACTGGTTCCAAATTGGGAAAGGAGGAGGTCAAGGCTTTATACTGTCACCCTGCTTATTTAACTTATATGCAGAGTACGTCATGTGAAATGCTGGACTGGAGGAAGCACAAGCTGGAATCAAGATTGCAGAGAGAAATATCAATAACCTCAGATATGCAGATGTCAGCACCCTTATAGCAGAAAGTATAGAGGAACTAAAGAGCCTCTTGATGAGGGTGAAAAAGGAGAGTGAAAAAGTTGGCTTAAAACTCAACATTCAAAAGACTAAGATCATGGCATCCAGTCCCATCACTTCGTGGCAAATAGACGGGGAAACAATGGAAACAGTGAGAGACTTTACTTTTTTGGGCT
The DNA here is from genome assembly GCF_019923935.1 of Bubalus bubalis. Taxonomy (NCBI): domain Eukaryota; kingdom Metazoa; phylum Chordata; class Mammalia; order Artiodactyla; family Bovidae; genus Bubalus; species Bubalus bubalis. The sequence goes on along the minus strand of NC_059163.1, from coordinate 97,296,273 downwards.
CCAAAATCACTGCAGATGGTGACTGCAGCCATGAAATTGTAAGCCTCTTGCTTCTTGGAAGAAAAGCTGTAACAAATCTATACAGCATATTAAAAGGCAGAGACCTTACTTTGCTGACAAAGGTCAATGCTATGGTTTTCCAGTGGTCATGCATGGATGTGAGAGTTGGACTATAAAGAAGGCTGAACACTGAAGAATTGATGCTTTTGAACTGTGGTGTTGGAGAAGACTCTTGAGAGTCCCTTGGATTGCAAAGAGATCAAACCCAGTCAATCCTAAAGGAAATCAGCTCTGAACATTCATTGGAAGGACTGATGTTGAAGCTAAAGCTCCAATACACTGGCCACCCGATGCGAAGATCTGACTCACTGGAAAAGACCACGATGCTGAGAATACTGAAGGCAGGAGGAGAAGGGGATGACAGAGGATGAGATGGTTGGATGGCATCACTGACTCAATGGACATGAGTTTGAGCAAGCTCTGGGAAAGGGTGAAGGACAGGGAATCCTGGCATGCAGCAGTCCATGGGGTTGCCAACAGTCAGACACGACTGAGCAACTGAAAAGCTCAGAGAGGCCTGAGGATACAAAGCACGTCGTGAGAGGGGGGTGGACTGATGAAACTACATTTGACGGTCAGAAGTTTAATCCCCTCCTGCCACTAGACTCTTTGAATGATAACAACCTGTTTTATATTCCCCAGACACAAGACTGGAGAATGTCCTCACTTGGCAAAGCTAAACACACAGATACAGACACACACACACACACACACACGGAAGATCTATAGCTATACACACGTGGGCATCACCACATGATAAAGCTGATTTCCACCTGAATACTGAACACTGAGGCTCACACAGGTCTTCTCGTCTGCATTTTTGTGATTTAATCTTCAGAATGAATCCATATCAAGAATAACTGACACTCCAGAAAAGTCTCTAATATAAAAGAGCCTAAAACAAGTAAAGAAATAAAAGAATGCAGTAAACATAAATGCAAAGAGAGCTTCAAAACTAATAAATAAAATTCTCAGAGAAATAAGAAGATACTATAACCATGAAATATAAATATGATGCATTTTTTAAATATCAAAACTTTTTAGACATTTTTAAAGTGATAACAAAATATATGTAATTTTAAAATTTAAGATAATCCTACTGCATAGCACAGGGAACTCTGCTCAACATTATGTGGCAGCATGGATGGAAGGGGAGTTGGGGGGAGAATGAATACATGTATATGTATGGTTGAGTCCCTCTGCTGTCTACCTGAAATTATCACAACATTGTTAATCAGCTATACTCCAACACAAAATGAGAAGTTTTAAAAAATTAAGATAAAATCAAGTAAATTTCCCAGAACACAGAATAAGACAAGATGGGATAAAGAAGGGGATATCTAAGAATATTTCTCACTCTAGGAGGTCCATTCTGATTAATAGCTGTACCAGAAAAATAAAACAAAACCAGACTGAGTTTCAGGATCAGAAGAGCCCATGAGACAACCAGCACAACAAAAACAAAAATCCACTCATTTTCGAATTTTCAAATATTAGATGATGAAAGATAACAAAATCCTAAAAGCTTCCAGAAGTAAACACAAACAGATCTATATAAGAAAACAGAAATTAGAATGTAATTACCCTTTATCTACAACACATTCTCAGGACTCTACTGAAGAAAGTGTTTTAACAAAAGTGGAGAGTCAAAAAAAAAGAGAGAGAAAGAAACATGGGTCCAAAGAATCAGGATTCTATTTTCAATCCAAGAGAAAGATGAAGGAAATACTCAGAACTCCTAGAAGACAGATGAAGGGAATTTCTAGAATGATAATAAAATGAAGTTGCAGTTAAATAGAAGGTCTAGACAGTAAACAAGCAAGATCAGGGAGAAGAGAAAATGCTCTAGGAGACAGAGTTTCAAAATACAACAAAACTAAAAAAAATAATAATAATAGTAATAATAAACAACAAATAGAACTGTTACCAAGTGAGTGTGACTAAATTTAAAAGGTATATTCGAGAGTTTGTATATGATTTAAAGGAAGTAAAAAAGAAAAAAAAAAAACAAACTGGAAACATGAGGCAATTATTAACTGTAAGGAAAACAGAAAATTGCACAAGAAAGAAAATATAATTTTAGGACACCATGTGGTTCAAGTTTGAAGAGCATTTTCATAACATAATAGTATAAACACTGAAAACTGAGCTAACAAAAAATGGCCATATGACTACATTGGGAGGGAGAGGGAGGCAAGATGGATATATTGGGGGCCAAGGGAGGTCATCAGAGAGAATAATGTCGGTTCCTCATCCTCTAGGTCTGAAGTCCATAGATAAAATAGAAAACTGAAAAATTAGGAAATACTGGTAGAAGCAGGTTATTTGAGGAAATGAAAGTAATCAGCAGAATATACAAGTAAAAGTTAAAAATTATTGATTCTGAGGAGTAGAAAACAGAAATAGAAAGGGTTGGATGGATAAGGGATTCTATTCTTCATATGAAACTTATAGTAATATTTGAGCTGTAAAATTATATATGCCTTCCCTGTGACTCAGCAATAAAGAACCCACCTACCAATGCAGGAGACATGGGTTCAATCCCTGGGTCGGGAAGATCCCCTGAAAAAAGAAATGGCAACCCACTCCAGTATTCTTGCCTGGAGAATATCATGGACAGAAGAGCCTGGCGGGCTACAGTCCATGGGGTTGGACTGACTAAACAATAACAACAAAATTACATATATCTATTATGTTGGCATAAAGCACAATTTAAAGCATAGTAGAATATAAATAAAATAATGTGCAATGTCTGGCCCATTAAAAAGATAAATACACACATATTAGAAGCTTTTAAATGCATATGACTATTACTAGCAACTATCTCTGAGTGGTGGGGTTACAGAAGTTTTGTTGTTTTCTTCTATTTCTGTAAAGATCTGTATTTCTATTTTAACAAAAAATATACTTTTTTTTACAAAATGTCTTAAAGTATTTGCTTACCTTAGCTGATTTTTCAAAACGTAAGCCTCCATCCAGCTCAAAAATAACTGTCATGCTGTACCCAGTCTGGTTTCCATGTCCATGAGGCCACCAAGTTTCTACAATAACAGCCTTTTAAAAAATAATATTAAGTTTGTCTAAGTAATCTGTGGCGAATTTTCAGCAAAATAATACAGTAATTCAGAGCATCACAGCAACTTCTCATAGTCAAGCACAGAGCAATATCTCCCTCCCTGTTTCACGTCAAATTATACCAATCCACAGATAATATTTAAAAAACACGACATGCTGGGAATTTAGCATGGATTAATTTATATCAAAAGGGAAGAGAAAGAACAAAAAGAACAAAATAATGTGGGCATTCAGAGAAACAAGTCTTCCCATTCCAACACTCAGTTCAGTTCAGTCGCTCAGTCGTGTCCAACTCTGCGACCCCATGAACCGCAGCACGCCAGGCCTCCCTGTCCATCACCAACTCCCGGAGTCCACCAAAACCCACGTCCATTGAGTCGGTGATGCCATCCAACCATCTCATCCTCATTCCAACACTCAGTTGACATTTATTCTACATTCTTAACATTTAGAATTGGACTTTGAGGTGAACTCTTCTTTCAAGCCCAGAACTAGAAAAGTGTTTTGAGTTCTTACTTTATCTGAACAGTTACTGAATGCTGATTTGCTCCATCCTTTTCAGCTCACAATTGTCAATTGCAAGAAAAGAAAAGGAAAAAGAGAAAGTAAAATCCAGTCCACTTCTACTCATGAAAGATTATAAGTTGAGAATTAGAATTCTGTATTCAGAATAAGCACCAATATTCAAAATAGTTTACCAGTATCAAAAATAATCACAGCATTCAAATATGATGCTTAGGATGCATTTTGGATTTAGGATACTGCAAATACTGCAGAAAAATTAAACTATAACACACCCGGCTTCTTGAGAGGAGAGGATGCCATATTAATCACATAACCTCCATTTTATTAATCTTAAAATTGGAAGAAATCATTCCTTAGATAGCACACACAAAAAATATATAACAGGTTAAAAGTAAAGGAGAAAATGGAAAAGGCACATTTTTCCTTAATATTCAGTTCCTTTTTTCTAAGCATTTCTTTCTAACAATATGGCTTTCCATCTTGTAGCCTCTCAGAAAGTGCTGGCATTCACCTTGTCGATTTTCACAAAGAGCTCAACAGTCCTTTCCCCGTGTTGAAGTTCAATGTTGTTTGTCTGCTGTATGTTTAGTTCAGGGATGGCTACAATCGCTTCACCAGAAACCAGCTTTGAACTGACAACATCAAAAGACGACTCTATTTTAAGATTCCATGTCTTCATATAGTTATCTACGGTATAAAAAGAAAAAATATATATATTATGTAGAATTCATTGAAAAAAGACCACAGCAGCTTCTAAACTGTAAGTGCTCCACAAACACAATCATGATCAAGAGTTCAGTGAAAACTGTTTTAATGTTTAATCCTTCATTCTAAAGAAGAATAACCAAAGTTATATTTTTTGTATATACTTCTCAAAACTATTACAATTGTAAATCACACAAACTTTATAAACAGGGCATAAATAGAAAATTGTAAGTGAATAGATAGTATATGTCTTTCAAGATTGATAAACTCTTGCTTGTTCCTTTTTATAAAGTAAAAATACTAAGGGTTTTTAAGCCATATAATAAATTATAAACTTAGTTGTATTAGAATTAATCAGATGTGCAAAAAATAAAGATGTGTTTTAAATGTAGATTATTAATCCAAGAAATAGAACCATCTATATGCCATGTACTTTGCTAAGTGATAGGATTTAAGTAGCAACCAGGGTAAACAAACACGGCCCCTGCACCTATGAGCTAAGAGAATAATGGGCTATGGATAAGTACAAAAGTGTGATGATACAAGAACAGGAGAACTAAAAGGTTATTCCGAAAAGTATTCATATTCCCTTTACCACATTTTAATCATTTGTAAATGGAAGCACACACTCCAATCTGATCCAAATCTATTTATTTTCTAAAATATCCCTAAATCTTTGACACCTGCCTCACCTTTAGCTCCTAATCGTATTGCCTCTGGCTTCCCTTGTGTGCGTACTAAGTCACATCGGTTGGGTCTGACTCTGTGCAACCCTATGGACTGTAGCCCACCAGGCTCCTCTGTCCATGGGATTCGCTAGACAAGAATACTGGAGTGGGTTGTCATGCCCTTCTCCAGGGGATCTTCCCAACCCAGGGATTGAACCCACATCTCTTATATCTCCTGCATTGGCAGGCACGTTCTTTACCACTAGTGCCCCCTGGGAAGCCCTTACTATCTCTTATTTCAAGAAATGACAACATTTACCAAGAACATACTATGACCTAGGCATTGCATTATGCCCCCAACATGCATTAACTTATTTACGCATCGTACCATTGCTATAAGGTAAACTCCACTATTATCATGTTATAAATGAGAAACCCGATTCAGAGAAGCTAAATAACTTACCCAAGGTCCCACAGCTAGTAAGCAGCACAACTTGGATGTGAACCAAGACAGTCTAAAACTAGAGACTGTACACTTAACCCTTAAATGCGGCCACTCTCACCCAAATAATTTCACCCAAACCATATCTTAGTGGTGTTCAGGATTTTTACAGTGGGGAGAGGGTTTTATTATACAGGAGAACATGATGGCAAGCTATGCCAGACCTCAAATATGTCCTCTGGCTGAGTCTTTGAGCAAAGCAGCACACATCTGCAAAACTGTTGCAGTGCGCTGACAGATCACCTAGCCTACTTTCTGATGTGTTTGATTTCTCTAGACCACAGGCTGCCAAACTACGGTCTCTGGGCCAAACCTGGACCACCTCCTGTTTCTACAGATAAAACTCCATTGGGGGGGGCGGGGATAAAAAAAAAAAAAAATTCCATTGGAACACAGCTGCTATGGGTTGAACTGTATCATTTCTCCCACCCAAACTCCATGTGTTGAAGCTCTAACCCCTAATGTGATTCCATCTGGAAACAGGGTTTTTCAGGAGGTAATTATGTTAAATGAGTTCATAAGGGTGGGGTCCTATTCTGATAAGAAGGTAACCTTACAAGAGGAGAAAAAGAGCAATTTCTCTCCCTCTCCCTCCCTCCCTCCCCTGCCTCCCCCGCTTCATGTCTCTCACCCCTTCCCTATTTCTGTCTCTCTCTCCCATGTCTCTCTCCCCCTCCATGTCCTTCCCTCCGTGTCTCCCTCTCCCCCTCCATGCCTCTTTGTCTCCACTCTCTCCATCTCCCTCCCCCTCCACGTCTCTGCCTCCCTGTCTCTCTCTCCCTCCATCTCCCTCTCCTGCCCGTCTCTCCCTCCATCTCCCCACTTCTCTCCCCACCCCCCACCACCACATGAGAACATAACTAGGAAGTTTACCATCTACAAGCCAGGGAGCAGGCTGTCACCACAAACCAAACTGGCCAGTACCTTCATCTTCGACTTTCCAGCTTCCAGAACCGTGGGAAATCAATTTCTGTGGCTGAAGCTGCCCAGTCTTCAGTATTTTGTTCCAGCAGTCCAGACAGCACCCATGCTCACTGCTCACAAATTGCTCTCAGTTGCCTTCGTGCCACAAAGGCAGAGTTGAGTCAATTCAACAAAGCCCACGTGAACCTAAACACTAAAATACTCCCTATCTGACCCTTTACAGAAAAGCTTGCTGCTCTCTATCCTAAAATATATCCCCCAAAATGCCGTGCTAATCTTTCTTTAACATGTGTAACGACAAAAACTCCCGGCTCCCTTTTTTCAGGCCTTGAAGTGAAGCACAAGCTGGAATCAAGATTGCCAGGAGAAATATCAATAACCTCAGATATGCAGATGACACCACCCTTATGGCAGAAAGCAAAGAGGAACCAAAGGGTCTCTTGATGAAAGTGAAAGAGGAGAGTGAAAAAGCTGGCTTAAAACTCAACATTTGAAAAACTAAGATCACAGCATCTAATCCCATCACTTCATGGCAAATAGATGGGGAAACAATGGAAACTGTGAGAGACTTTACTTTACATCCAAAATCACTGCAGATGGTGACTGCAGGAATGAAATCAAAAGATTGCTTGCTCCTTGGAAGAAAAGCTATGACCAATGTAGACAGCATATTAAAAAGCAGAGACATTACTTCGCCAACAAACATCCTCTGAGTCAAAGCTATGGTTTTTCCAGTGGTCACGTATGGATGTGAGAGTTGGACTATAAAGAAGGCTGAACACTGAAGAATTGATGCTTTTGAACTGTGGTGTTGGAGAAGACTCTTGAGAGTCTCTTGGACTGCAAGGAGATCCAACCAGTCCATCCTAAAGGAGATCACTCCTGAATTTTCACTGGAAGGACTGATGCTGAAGCTGAAACTCCAATACTTTGGCCACCTGGTATGAAAAACTGACCCACTGGAAAAGATTCTGATGCTGGGAAAGATTGAAGGCAGGAGGAAAAGGGGACGACAGAGGATGAGATGGTTGGATGGCATCACCGACTCAATGGACATGAGTTGAGTAAGCTCTGGGAGTTGGTGATGGACAGGGAAGCCTGGTGTGCTGCAGTCCATGGGGTCGCAAAGAGTCAGGCACAACTGAGCGAATGAACTGACCGACTGACTAGTGGAGTCATTCTGCACTGATCTCAAATCCACTTTTCCTTCCACCTACAGATTTCAGTTCTGCTCTCTAGGCCCCTCCTACCAACCAATAACCACTAAGGTCAAGCAGGCTCTTGAGCTGTTTCCTATCACTTCTTCAACAGAGAATCTGCTGCTTTTAACTGCCTCCAGCTGTAACGGTAACTCCCAAAGGTTACTGGCAAAATTGCCCAGTGTCTACTGCTTCTAACACAGAAAGTTCTAAAATAAACCATCACACCTCTGGAGCTCATCCCATTATTTCCTTGAATGCCACAAAATGAAAAAACTAAGGCTCAGAAATTAAAAACCCAACATGAAGAGTTACAAGCCTATTGTCATTACCAAACCCTACACCAATGCATTTTGCTCTCTCATCTTCCAAATGGAGTGCCACCCTTCCCACCAGAAGTCATGGAAAATTTCAGTAGTTTAGGTTCATAAAGCACACTTAAACAATAATTTTCTGTTACTACCCGGTCTCTTCTTTTCACTGGCTAATTTTATAATGTGTAATCTTACATCTAGTTAAGGAACGCTCCCTCTTATAAATCAAGACCCATTTCTAGAACACAGCTTCCTAGCATATCTCTTGTAACAAATTCTCCTTCCCTAAAGGATACCTATCACCCCCCACACCCCCTGCTCTCCTGAATCTGATGCAAGATCAATTCAAAACTGGATAAAGTACTAGATGGAATAAAGAAGAAGGGTTAGTACATGATTCAAAATCCCCTCCCAGGTCTCCTTCTCAGTTACATCAAGTTTTGCAATCTTCCTCACCCTGACTAATCAACCCTGGGCCCAAACAGGACAGGAACTCATCATCAGAGCAGGGTGGAGCCAACATGCCCGCTCTCTACAACCAAGGCCTTCCCTGGCCCGCAGCCCCAGCAGTCCTAGCGGATGTTCCGCTCCCCGCAGAAGACACTGCAGTTTACAGTTTGCTCCACACAAACTCAAGCAGGCAGGCGACCCCGGACACGGCAGAGAACACGGTTCTGGCCACTGACTCATTCTCAAGTTCTTCGAAGGCTGATTCAGTGTGAGGTTTCTAAAAACAACGAACCAACCACATTAGCATGAGTCACTTGAACAGGAATTTGCAGAAAGGGTAACCAGCCACACAGCCCAGATTAATGTGTGCCGTTGCTTCATACAAGCAATCTTCAGGACAACTCCAATGCGTGCAGTTGTGGCCAAAACACTAGCCTTTGAAACTGTTTATGGGATTTCCTTGATGGTCCAGTGGTTAAGAATCCAACTTGCAATGCAGAGAATGCGGGTTCAATCCCTGGTTAGGGAAATAAAATCTCACATGCCACACAGCAACTAAGCCTGTGAACTGCAACTATGGAACCTTTGCGCTCCAGAGCCCACGGGCCACAACTTGAGACTCCACAACAAAGACCCCCCATGTCGCAACTAAGACCCAATACAGCCAAATAAATATAACTATATATATATATATACTTAAAAGTCTAAAATGCGCCAGCTGCTTTTACACTCCCATGTAGTACACTTTTTTGTCAAGATGTGGTCAGGGGAAAAAAAGCTTTATTGCGTTGTCTAAGAGAAAATAAAAAGAAAACAAGCCATGGAAGTAGAAAAATAGGAAGATGGCTGAATTACCTTAATTCAAACAGACAGAGGAGTCTAGTGACAGTCCATGGGTCGCAAAGAGTCAGACATGACTGAGCAACTGAACACACACACAAATGCGTCTGTAACTACCAGAAAGACACTCTCAGAACTACACCTTAAGCCTTGCTTTAACTGATTGTAATTAAGCCTCAAGTATCAATATCTTCATTTAATCATGCATCTAGCTTCAAAAAACCTGAGTTCTTCCACACATATGCTCTCACTAGGTTATAATGAGTGCTGTAATTTACAAACACGGGGGAAAGAACCTGTGAAATGTTAGAGGCGGAGGAAACACGGTGATCTACTAGTCACTTTGTAGACGTGGTAGCTGAGGCCTTGACTGCAGAATTAGCTCAAAGTCCCTGAGCCAGTGGACAGGACAAGGGCCCAGGGTTCCTGACCCCAGTGCTCTCAGTCTTGCTGCCTCTCCACAGAGGTGCCTATCAAAGAGAAGCACGCTAGCACGCACACACGGAACGGAACTGAACATTGAGGAGGAACAAAAGCAAATGTGCTTTTTGCCCTTCTGAGTCCTAAGTCCTAATAGTGAATATGTGACATGTGAAAAAAAGCACTTCAAGGGTGTACAATAGAATGTTAGCCTCTTAATGTAAGAATCTTTGTAAAAAAAAAAAAAGAAAAAGAAAAAACACTGAAATCTACAAACATAAAGAATGTGTCTGACCCTCCACCAAATGCATAATTACATGGTGCCCAGATCCTCTATTTGTCAGAATACCATCTTTGTAATCTAAACTGCACGACAAAGGCATGACACTAGTTATGTGGGCATTTCTGCCGAACAGTGGAAATATACTTCTTGAATAATTACGGTCTGTGAATCTTGACAGGCACTATAAATTATACGCCAAACACAAAGAGCAAAATTGTTGGGTCTACCCAAAGAAACAAAATATACCCAAAAGGTCAGGGTTAAGAATACAGGATGGCATCTGGGAGGGTTAAGAACCAGTAGGGACATGGAAGCACACTCAGATTAGCATGGGATGGATCTGCCAACGTTGGTAGACTGCTTATGTAAAATGAAAAAGATGCTTAATCTCACTGAGGGGGAAGCTCTTCAAAGATGGCTGCATTCATTAGCCCTGCTGGCTCCTCCCAGCTCCTCTCTCTACCTGTGAGCTGCAGCTTGCGTCTTTCACAGGTGATGCAGAGCTGCAGGGAACAGGTAGTCTTGTGCACCTGAAGGAACAGCAATGACAACAAGCCTCAGAATGTTTAAACTCAGACATAGGATATTTTCCCATCCTTCTGCTGGAATTACAGGACAGACTTCAGTAGCTGCTTTTCAAAGAGCTGTATAGCTTGTATTACCCAAAAAGCAGGCTTACGTAGTTAAAATAGTTGTTTTCCCCTTCTTTGCCAAGCAGCGAGATCTCCTTGCCTACTCAGCAGGACAAAATCCTCAAAGATGAAATCAAGACAAAACAGGCACAAAGCAACATCTTCCCCCACCCCAACACCAAACCAGGATAAACTGGTAAGTTCTAGAGAAGAAAAAAAATTGACTTACACAACAATAATCAGAGGAGGTTATTCAAACAACCTACCTACCCATAAATATATTTTCAAGGCTGAATACTGTCATTTTATGGGTAATGAAAAGTGATTCAAAATGAACGCAAGAAAACACATGCTTGCGTTCGAAAATGTATGCAATAAACAAGGCACTAAGCAAGACTGACAGGTTTCTCAGGTTGCTCAGTGGTAAAGAATTCACCTGCCAATGCAGGAGATGTGGGTTTGATCCTTGGGTCAGAAAGATCCACTGGAAAAGGAAATGGCAACCCACGCCAGTATTATTGCCTGAGAAATCCCATGGACAGGGGAGCTTGGCAGGCTATATAGCCCATGGGGTGGCAAAGAGTGGGACACAACTTATGGACTAAAGGACAGCAGAGCAAGATGGACAAATCTTTGCTACATTGTAATATTATATGCTCTGTAGAAAGCTGTAAGCAAAGGGCAGCAGTGACCTTCAATACAGGCCTCTGTTAGGCAGACTAGAGCCTAGCTAGGAGCTGGGCCCACTCCTCCAATGCAAAGGCTCGGTCTTCAAGAATGAAGAGATGGGGTGCGTTAGGCTGAGGCAACAAGTAAATGTGGATAGGGTCGGGAAGACAGTGTCTCTGAGGAACAGAAGTGCCCAAGCACAGGTCAAAGACCCAGAGCTCACCTCAGCTCAAGAGGAAGATTTACATGTGGCAAAAAACATCTCTGCACTATTTTTTTCTAACTGTGGTAACAAAAGATTAAACAATGAAGTGTTTCATGAGAACATTATCTTTTGGACTTAAAATGCCTACGTAACCTTATGGAAAGTTCATAAAAGTAAACAACCATCCCTCCCTAATAAATTTTAGGGCCTAATATGAACAATTTACATCAGGTTACAAATATGAGATGATCAATATATGAATATATGTCTCTGTCTCACACACACATATATGCATTCAAATAAATATTTTCTAATAAACTTTAAAAAAAAATCATATCAATACATCAGTATCTCTTAAAACCTAGATAAATAAGAGTCTAAGAGACAATGAAAGAAACTCTTGTTTTCCTTTGACCTCAGTGTCAAAACAAATTTGTTTTTATTACCTTAAACATTAAGAATACTTGAAAATCATTTAGGAAGCCGAGGGAAATCAAACAAATGACCAAAGGATATTGAAAAGTGCACTATGATAAAAAATTAAGAATGTAGAAAGAGACAAATATATATATGTGTGTATATATATTTAAAGAAAATTAATTAATAAAAATTTCAAGTTAATTTTTAAAGTCTAATAGCTTTTTTCTGTCATACTTTATATAATTTATATAATTAAATTGGAGAACTATGGTTGGTCATTTGATCTTTAGGGGTAAGCACACTAATTTTAAATAAAGAAATAAATTGAATATTTGGAAAAGCAAAAAGTTATTTTCATCTAACCGCAACAGGCAGAAAGCAGAAAGTGCCACAAAGTCAAAGTAGTTTAGCCTTTCATAATAAATTGACTGAAATTACTAGATATTAGATTAGTTTATTTGCTTTCTTCCCTTATTATAGAGACAATCAATATAAGCTCAATATATACATTTATAAGAATTAAATACGAACTATCTGTAGTATTAGTATACAGAGATTAGCCACTGCTTGCATTAATTTTGATTAACCTCATTTCACACTTCAATTTTAAAAATGAATACGGTATTTGAAAAACGAATACGGTATTTGATTTAAATAAAAATAATGTGTATCTACTTTAGATTCTGAATTACTCCTGTTAAAAAATGTTTGGTAACTCTCACAATCCTGCTTCAAAGTGTGTACAAAATAAATGAGAAAGTATCCAAAATATATTAGTTTTTTCTCATTTTCTATTGATTTCAGTGATGATTGCTATCTTCCAAATACAAACTGAAAAAAAAAAAATTCTGGGAAAACTCCTAAAGGAAGTTTCTCTCCTAATGCTTTGTAAGTTTATGCTTCCATTTTCTCTATTACATCAAGCAACCAAATTGAAATCTATTGAATTTATCAAAAATATAAGAATTACTGATTAATATGCATAGGACACATCTTCTGAACAGGAAACATATTTTTCTCTTTGTTAAGTACAAAATATATTGTAGTCATAAGACATCAAAAATGTACTTGATGTGGATAATTAATTAATTACAGTGAATCTAAATTAAATTTTAAGCATCACTTAAATTGATTTAATTCAAGTAAAATTCATCCTAGTCACTAATGGCTAATAAACTGAACCTTAATGACTCACAATCAGAAAGAAATATTTAGGTTCATATTCAAGCTTTTAAATTAAACTAGAGCAGTGCTCAGAGAAGGCAATGGCACCCCACTCCAATACTCTTGCCTGGAAAATCCCATGGATGGAGGAGCCTGGTGGACTGCAGTCCATGGGGTTGCTAGAGTCAGACACAACTGAGCGACTTCACTTTCACTTTTCACTTTCATGCATTGGAGAAGGAAATGACAACCCACTCCAGAATTCTTGCCTGGAGAATCCCAGGGACGGGGGAGCCTAGTGGGCTGCCATCTATGGGGTCGCACAGAGTCGGACACGACTGAAGCGACTTAGCAGCAGCAACAGCAGAGCAGTGCTACTCAAATGTTTTCAGGTATCAGAATACTGGAACTCAGAGCACTTTTTCTAACCACCCAAACTCTGATTAAACTTTAAGCTATTGAATAAATAACTTTTGGGGAAATCAGGCCCCTCTCTTACAGTAGGTTTTATTATATATACCTGACAAAAATTATGGATGGGGGTCGGGGAGAATGAACCATTATGTATTTGGTTTTATAGCAAGGCTCAGTTTGGGTTGAGTCTCTGAAGAACAGTTTGAGAAACACTAAACTAGAAAGCTCTAAATAGCCACATTTATATGTGCAATTTACATCAGGGCCTTTAATGCCTTTTTAACATTTAAAAATGCCAGCAGCACCTAATAGCCTCCTCAATTATCAACCATCTCTGATGAGCTTTCATCTTCTGCCTTCAGAAAACACAGATTTGGCTCCATGTGGAGCAATCTAGGGTCAACGGGCCCTAAAGACACCAGAATTCTTGATGTTGCGCCACATCCTTGCATATAAACGACGTCTAGTTAGGCCTGCAGTGAACTGGACTGAGCATCATGAGCTACCATTTAAAATCCCATTTGCCTCCACCTTCACCCGGACTTCTCTAACTTCTCAAATCTTCTGATCTCTGATTTTCCAAACTACTGGGGTTGCCATCCCGAAGACTGCAACACAATACTGGTTTGATAATTGCTTATCTCTCCCCTCCACACCACAACCAACTTGCAGTGTCAGTAAACACATTATATTTCTTTTCTAAGCCAAACATACACAGTGCTGAGCAAAGAGCTCAACAAATATTTGACCAGCACTCAACCAATTTGTTGACATCTGTGAGATTTCTGAGGTTTTTTTCAATGCTGTTTCCAAAAGAAAAAGCAGTGTTCTTTACCTTTACCCAAGTTTCTTTAATGCCTTGTTTGCCTTCCAGTTTACTTTCAACTTTTAACGAGGCTGGTATGTCATGGCCTTCAAAGGAGAAAATGTGCAGTGATAGAAAGTCAGCCCAGTGATTTAAGCAAACCAAGAACTCGGCACCATAGAGTTCTGAAAGTGACTACAGGGGCAAGCAAAAAGGAGTGCAAGCCAGCAGACCCACTCTTTTAAGAAAGAATACATAGCTAGGAAAACAGAGTTCCTTCCTTCCTTCTTTCCTTCCCTCTTCACCTCCCTCTCTCCTCCTTCCTTTCTTTCTTCCTCTCATTTTTTTTTTATTTTTCAGAATATATTAAAAGGTAGCTACCCACCCACCTACTTACCTGCTTTATATTGGGTTGGCCAAAAAAGTTCGTTTGGGTTTTTCCATGGAAAATAAATTTTCATGACAGATCGGTTTGTACATATTTTTCACTTTTCTAAACTTAATGCGCCATAAAAATTTTTTAAAATTAAGTCTCTGAAAAGTACACTTGTCCCTCATTAACCACAACAGATTGGTTCCAGGACCTGCTGGAGGTACCAAAATCCACTGATGCTCAAAGTCAGCCCTCCGCATCTGCAGTTCTGAATCATGGATTCAACAGACCTTAGATGATGCAGGACTGTAGTATTCATTAAAACAAACTCATTAAAACATATGAGTGGACCTGCACAGTTCAAACCCATGTTGTTCAAGGTCAACTGTATATTTGTATATATTCAAATTATAAAGCCAATGTTTATAATACAGAGGAGGCTCAGAAAAGAAAAACAAAAAATCACAGCTCTTAGCTTACCATAGATGGGGGTAAACATGAAGTAGTTCAGATTACAAATATTATAGGCTTCAATTCTAACATCTTTCCAGATGCCCTGGGTAGGAAAAGAAGGTCCCCAGTCCCAACCAAAGGAACACTGCATCTGTAATTTCAAGGGAAAAAAAGAAGATAGACTCTAATTACCATGAGACTTAAACATTATGGAAAACCTTTTCTTTTAAAATAGTACGTATGTGTATATTGGTTTGCCAGGGCTGCCATAACAAAATACCACAAACTGGGTGCCTTAAACAACAGAAATTAAGTTTTGCACAGTTCTAGGGGTGAGGAAGTACAAGATCAAGGTGCTGGCAGGTTTGGCTTCCTGGGCTTGCAGACGGCCGCCTTCTCACAGTGCCCTTAGCAGCCTTCTCTGTGAACACACACATACACCCTTAATGTCCAAATTTCCTCTTCTGATAAGCACATCAATGATACGGTGTGTGTTAGTTGCTCAGTTGTGTCCGACTCTTTGCAACCCCATGGACTGTAGCCCACCAGGCTTCTCTGTCCATGGAATTCTCCAGGCAAGAATACTGGAGTGGATTGCCATTCCCTTCTCTAGAGGAACTTCCCAACCCAGGGATCAAACCCTGATCTCCTGCATGGCAGGCAGATTCTTTACTGTATGAGCTTCAGGGAATGATCCTGGATTAGGACTAATCCTAATGGTCTCATTTAACTTAATCACCTCTTTAAAGTTCTCACCTCCAAACAGGGAGAAATTTTGAACTTCTTGAGGGTCAGCACTTCAATATATAAATTTGGGGGTTGGGGGCACAGAATTCAGTCCATGATAGTGTGTGTGTGTGTCCAATTAACGGCATCTAAAATGACCCACAATGCACAGCTCCTGGTATTCACACCCTAGTGTAACCCCTTCCCTTGAGTATGACATGACCTAATGAATCACTTTTAACCAGCAGAATACAGCAGCGATGAGAGCATGTCCAAAAGTAGGTTATAAAAGACTGTACCTCCTGTCTTAGGTGCTCACTCAGCTCTCTCTTGGCCAAGAGGGAAATTGGCTGCCACGCTGCGAGGCAATTCTGGAAAAGGCCCACATGAGTGAGCCTGGAGGCCCATCTCAGGCCCACCAATAAGCACATGGTGGAGCTTAGGCAGGCCTCACCCAGGCTTAAAGTGACTGCAGCCCTGGTCCAGAGTTCGTCAGTAACCTCATGAGTGACCTTGAGCCAGAAGTACCCAGCTAAGACACACCTGCATTCCTGACAGAGACTGCGATAACAAATCTTGTTTTAAGCTGATAAATTTTGGAATAATTGTTACATAGCAACAGATAACTTAATACAATAACTACTCGATCAACCTAGGCAACATAGTTAAATTTGGTAGAAAACTTACAAGACTATAAAATCTAATTATTTACATTTATCCTTCAAAAGCATATTACACTGAAGCAACACAATAGATACTCTTTAAATTTCTTCAAAATATCTCTGAACCTACTACTATTCAGTTCAGTTCAGTTCAGTCGCTCAGTCGTGTCTGACTCTTTGTGACCCCATGAACTGCAGCACGCCAGGCCTCCCTGTCCATCACCAACTCCCAGAGTTCACCCAAACTCATGTCCATCGAGTTGGTGATGACGTCCAGCCAGGACTGATCTCCTTTAGAATGGACTGGTTGGATCTCCTTGCAGTCCAAGGGACTCTCAAGAGTTTTCTCCAACACCACAGTTGAAAAGCAGCAATTCTTCGGCGCTCAGCTTTCTTCACAGTCCAACTCTCACATCCATACATGACCACTGGAAAAACCATAGCCTTGACTAGACGGACCTTTGTTGGCAAAGTAATGTCTCTGCTTTTTAATATGCTGTCTAGGTTAGTCATAACTTTCCTTATAACTATAAAAAATGAGGAAACATACTGAAAGATAAAAATATACATAAACAGACAAGAAACTCTGGCTAGACTTGCAAACCCCTGTTTCCTCTAGGATGAATTCAGAAGTCCTATGTTCTAGAACTTACATCCCAGAAATAATAAGTTCAGAATGTAGACACCTATTGCAATTACCCTTCAATTAAAAATAAATAAATTTTTGAAAGTAGAAAAAAACAAAATAGCAAGAAAAATGAAAAAAAAAAAAGCCCTCAACATTCAAAAACTAAAATCATGGCATCCAGTCTCATCACTTCATTAAAAAAAGAAAAGAAAAAAAAAAAGACTTCAGACACTGACACAGGTAACCAGAGCAGAATTTTTCTAACTTCCACTTCATAAAAGAAAAGAAAAAATTTTCCAAACCACAGTCAATTAAAATGTGTGAGGCTGAGTTAAGCTTTTAAAAGAGAACAAGCACCAGAGGAAGTACTGAGATCTTCTTGAAGGGTGTGCTTGCAGAACAGAGCTTAAGGATCTGGCCACACTGTTATCATTTAAGCATTTGATATTATTTCCTAAGTTCTGTACTTATCTGTAACAGAGAAGATTCAGTTTCCATTACAGAGAAAAACAAAGAACTAAAACCACTTCACAGCATCTGTAGCCGCATAAAATCAGGACTTAACAATCTCATGTTCAGAATGAAGACCATCTTGGGGATAGTTACTGCAGGGTTTTTAAGTTCAGATATGTAATTATTTTATTAGGGATAGAGAGAAGGAGGAGGGCAAAACTATTCAACATCTTATAAGGCAGATTATTTTCCCCAGCAAGGGTTACAAATCACTCTAATTCATATAATCTCTCCAAATTAAAGTTTTCACTTATTCAAAAATATGTGTGCAGTGCTCTCTATGTTTCGGCCTGGGAGTATATTAACATACCAGACAGAAACAGTCCTTCTACAGCACTCACAGTATATAGCGAGAGATTCAGGCACTGAACAAATAGTCACAAAGGAAAATAAAGGAAACAAATTGAACAAATAGTCATAAAGGAAATAGCCAGGGAACATATAATGGTGTCAAGACACGTTCCCCTGAATAATAGTGACTTTTAAATAGAGACTTGAAAGGTGAGTACCACTTGTTCAGTGTGTTTAGGGGAGAGGGAGTGAAGGCATGCTTTCAGAAGGAACAGCATGTATGAAGGCCTCAAGATGCTAGAGAACATGGTGCATTCCAGGAAATGAAAACAGTGGGAAGAGACAAGCAGAAGACCAAAACAGTGGGCACATGGGCCAAACTTAGCTAAGAACTTTGGACTTTAGCCTAAAAGCAATGATAAACTGTTGAAGAGTTTCAAGGGGGGTGGGGTGGGGGTGTGCCGCAATGATTTTTATCTAACAGGAACACTCTGGTTGTTCCTTGGGCAAATTAATTGGAGTGAGGCAAACGAGGTCATTGGGTACCAGTTGTGCAACCAGAGCAATACTTGATGCAAGAAATGGTAACAGATGGAACCCAAGTGTGGGAGTAGAGATGAAGCATGAGCAGATTCAGTAACTACTAAAAAGGTAACATCTGCATCATCAACAGGACTTCTGAGTCTCTTTTAAAAAAGAGACAGGGAGGTATCAAAAATAACTCTGAGGTTTCTGGCTTGAGCAACTGCTGCAAATGGTACTCCATTCAGTGAGACAGAGAGCCCTGGGAGCAGGGTTCAGATCCCAGGTGCAGTGTTGGACACAATGAGCTTTAGGCTCCCATGGTATGTATATACAATGGAATATTAGTCAGCCTTAAAAAAGGAAGGAAATTCTGGGATGTGCTGTAACATAGATGAACCTTGAAGACATTATATTGATATCTGAGTATGATATGACCCAATGAATCACTTTTAACTCACAGACTAGAACAGTGATGAGAGTATGTCCAAAATTAGGTTATAGAAGATTGTTTAAGTGAACTAAGTCAGTCACAAATAGACAAATATTGTATGATTCTAATGGTATGCGGTATCTAGAGGATTAAAACTCCTAGAATCTGAAAGATGGTGGTTGCCAGGGGCTGAGAGTTGGGGGAAAGTGGGGAGTTGTTTTTTTAATGAGTACAGAGTTTGTTTTGCAAGATGAAACAGTTCTGGAGACTGATTTCACACAATGTGAATATAATTAATATTACTGAATGTACACCTAAAAGAATTAAGATGGTAAATTTTGTGTTATGTGTATTTTACCACAATTAAACTATTTTAAAATAAAAATAAAATTAAAAACTAAGTGTGACATAATATACTAATTCATCCCTGTATTAGTCATCTAGATTGAGAACAGACTCAAAGGAAATTAATCACCTGTGGCTTTGTTATCTTTTGTTAGATGTTATGAGAACCTTGCAGGAAAATATCACACATCAACAAATGCATTAACAGGTGCAGAAGGCTAGTAACAACTATTGCTCATAAATATGAACCCTGCAGTCTGACGTAAAGCTTGATAAGCTTAAGTGCTTTAAAAAAAAATTGAAAAGGGGAATTCCCTGGCAGGCCAGTAGTTAGGATTCGGGCCTTCCACTGCAGGGGGCATGGGTTTGATCACTGGTCAGGACACAAAGATCCTGCAAGCCTCATGGCAGAGCCAAAATAGAAACTGTCAAGGTGCATTATCAGTCACCTATCTTTCTTCTTTTTCCAATGTTATCCAAGTTCTTAGGTACTCCTCAAGAAGGGAACCTAGAAAGAAAAGTTCTCCTCAAAAATTCATATAACATTTGGTTCTTATTTCTAATTTTCACTATAAATCCCACTAAGGGGCAGGAGAGAGATGCCCATCTTCTGAAATACAACTGGAGTCTTCAAACAAGCATTTCATATACCATCATCCCATCCTTAAGGCTCACGCCCCTCCACCGTGAGAGCCTTACCTTGCGAATAAAGTTGACATGGCATTCGCCATCCTGCACAGGTGGAGGGCAGTTGGGGGGCACCCAGTAGGCAGTGTGACGTTCACTCCTCTGGTTTGCATATACCACTGGTGACTGGAAACGCACCTCAATGATGTTCACTGCTTTGACCGTATGTGTAATATCAAAGCTCTAAATTAAACACAAAGAACGAATATGAAAGCATCCTCGTGTATAAAATTTTAGACACAGGCAGAATGTATGAAAGATGCATAAAATAATTGAAATCTTTAGGTCTAGCCTTTTTGCTGAAGAAAGAACTTCTCCAAGATAGTATAACTTCGTTCAGTTCAGTTGCTCAGTCATGTCTGACTCTTTGTGACCCCATGGACTGCAGCATGCCAGGCCTCCCTGTCCATCACCGACTCCCGGAGGTTACTCAAACTCATGTCTGTCAAGTCGGTGATGCCATCCAACCATCTCATCCTCTGTCATCCCCTTCTCCTCCTGCCCCCAATCCCTCCCAACATCAGGGTCTTTTCAAATGAGTCAACTTTTCGCATGAGGTGGCCAAAGTACTGGAGTTTCAGCTTCAGCATCAGTCCTTCCAATGAACACCCAGGACTGGTCTCCTTTAGAATGGACTGGTTGGATCTCCTTGCAGTCCAAGGGACTCTCAAGAGTCTTCTCCAACACCACAGTTCAAAAGCAGCAATTCTTCGGCGCTCAGCTTTCTTCACAGTCCAACTCTCACATCCATACATGACCACTGGAAAAACCATAGCCTTGACTAGATGGACCTTTGTTGGCAAAGTAATGTCTCTGCTTTTTAATATACTGTCTATGTTGGTCATAGCTTTTCTGCCAAGGAGCAAGTGTCTTTTAATTTCATGGCTACAATCACCATCTGCAGTGATTTTCGAGCCCAAGAAAATAAAGTCTGACACTGTTTCCACTGTTTCCCCATCTATTTGCTATGAAGTGATGGGACAGGATGCCAAGATATTAGTTTTCTGAATGGTGAGCTTTAAGCCAACTTTTTCATTCTCCTCTTTCACTTTCATCAAGAGGCTCTTTAGTTCCTCTCCACTTTCTGTCATAAGGGTGGTGTCATCTGCATACCTGAGGTTACTGATATTTCTCCCAGCAATCTTGATTCCACCTTGTGCTGCATCCAGCCTGGCATTTCACATGATGTACTCTGCATATAAGCTAAATCAGCAGGGTGACAATATACAGCCTTGACATACTCCTTTCCCAATTTGGAGCCAGTCTATTCTTCCATGTCTAGTTCTAACTGTTGCTTCTTGACCTGCACACAGATCTTTCAGGAGGCAGGTAAGGTGGTCTGGTATTCTCATCTCTTGAAGAATTTTCCACAGTTTGTTGTGATCCACACAGTCAAAGGCTTTGATGTAGTCAATAAAGCAGAAGTAGATGTTTCTCTGGAACTCTCTTGCTTTTTCTATGATCCAGCTGATGTCGGCAATTTGACTGCTGGTTCCTCTGCCTTTTCTAAATCCAGCTTGTATAACTTAGTTGCCAACTTTTAGTTATAACTGATCACATTCTCCTACCCAAACGTAGATTTCTAGGTTTTCTCCTGCTATTTTTACTGAGAGATGATGGTCCTAGGCCAACAGTGCAAACAGAGACTGTGTTTAGTCCTGGAAAGTCTGCTCTTGCTATTTACATATGGCTTTGAATTGCCAAGTATTTCCTAGATACTTCATAATAACCTGACCCTCTGGTATGCATAGCATGTAGTTTCTAAGTCATAAGTTATTTTTGTTTTGAAAAGTCAACCCTTAACAGGGAAGGGAGATCAGGATACAATCTCTTCAGGTAACACTTCCAGAAAGGAAGGAATACTTCCTTTTAAAAATGGCTTGTCAGCTGTCATTTCCCTTGAAACTCTGGATTCCAAACAACAGAGAAGGGAACAGCATTTTCAAACATTTCCTATGTGCCAAAAACTAAACCAATCGTTTCATACAATTAACTCATTAAATCCTCACAATAATTTTATAGGGCTTGAGTGTCTTCATCATTCAACAAATACGGCAACGAGAGATAAAGTAATTTACCCATTGCATCAAAGGACTTGTTCTCGCTGCTCGTCATAACAATGAACACAAATACAGTGGTTCTTTTTCACCTGATGTCATTATGTACTTACGTATCTTCTGAACATGTTGTCTGTTTTGCCAATGGGAACACTGTTGAGCAGGACTACTGCAACTGTATCGATACCCTCAAAAACCAAATTTACTTTACTCCATGTGCTAAAAAAAGAGATTTTTACAACAAGATGAATAAAACATTAACTTAGATAACTAGTCTTTTTTAATTATGAATGAAAGGAATAAATATTTCAGAGAAAATATACATTCTTGGAAGGCAATTTTCAATAAAGTTTTCAGAAATACTGCTTTAATACATTTTTATGTTGAGTCATCCAGTTTAACTTTCTTGATAATATTTCAATCATTATCAAATCATGACCATGACTTCTAATTTCCATGCATTGACTTTTCCCCTAGAACTTCACAAAGTTCTTATTTGAATCAAGTTCAATATTGATAACAGACACAAAACATTTTCACAAACTATTACATTTACTGATGGTAAGAGAACATATTAACCAACTAGCAAATATCTGTGAGTAAATATTATGTGCCCAGTACTCTGCTAAGCCTTACAGAGAACTAAAATAGTCTCTGAATTTAAGGAATCTGAAATCTGTTTAGCATTCAAGCCTAAAACACAGGAAACAAAGAGGAAGTTTTCAATCTCTTCTACTTTGTGATATAGTCTTGATGAATGACCGCAAGTGATATCAGAGTTTATGTTATAAGGAAGGACTTCAAGAAGGAAACAAGAGTTTAAAGAACAAAATAAATAAAATGTGGTATATCCATACAATAAACTAGTATTCAGCAATAAAAACAAATGAAGTACTGGTGGACATGATAACACAGAACTTGAACTTGAAAACATCATTATGCTAAGTGAAATTAGCCAGTCATAAAGGAGGTATATGTTGTACAAATCCATTTCTTTGAGATTTCCAGAAGAGAAAATGCATAGAGATAAAAAATAAATTAGCAGTTGCCTAGGGCTGGGAGAGGACTAGGGGGATGGGGATGCAGGAAGTGGTATAGGACTTGCAACAGTAAGCAGCATTTTCACAGACAAGCAGAGAAGGTTCAACTTGATCTGCCAATAAAAAGGAAGACACTCTCATTCTTAAGCGAGAATATCACGGTAACATAAACATTTGGGGGCTTTCCTGGAGGTTGAGTGGTTAAGAATTCGTCTAACTGGTTCAATCCCTGGTCCAGGAAGATCCCATATGCCTGGGGGCGACTAAGCCCATGTACCACAACTGCTGAAGCCCAGAGCCCATGATCTGCAACAAAAGAAGCCATGGCAATGAGAAGCCTGCACATCGCAACTAGAGAGTAACTCCCACAGCAATAACGAAAGCCTGAGCACAGCAATAGAGACCCAGAGCAGCCAAAAAATAAAATGAATAAGAATTTGGAAGAGATGAATCTAATGTTTCTACATACAGAAGACTAGAGAATACAAAGACAAAGCAAGAAATCTTAGTAGGTAGCACAGGCCTAATGCCAGGTATTAAGGCCTAGGCAAAGGTATAAAGGCCAGGTATAAAGGCCTAGGCAAAGGTGGAAACTTAGAAATGAGGAGGCAGGGAGGGGCTGGATCAAGAGAAATGATAGGCAAAAATTAACAGGACTCAGAAACAGGCCAAATACAGGAAGATGAAGAAAAGATATGATAAGCCAAAAACTCACTGGGCATGGGAGATTGGGAAGATATTATATTAAGAGAAACAATGAGGTGGCTGGAATCTAATGCAAGCTTTAAGTCGGACAGTCAATTGGTTAACTAAATGTTGAGTTCAGGATGAAAGAGGACCCCCTATTGGAGATATTTTAAGTATTAGCTGGAAATAGAGTCTGAAACATTGTAACTCCAAGATACTGAGCACTATTTTCTGGCTTTATTTCTCTTTTAAGAAGCTAGTGATTAATTACGCACCCCCCCCCCCCAAAAAAAGGTCATATTAAAAGGACAGAGGGTTTTTTTTTAATTTAGCAATAACAGTGGTAGATATTAATATAATTAGGTTGAAGCTTCCAAGGTGGCCCAGTGGTAAAGAAACTGTCTGCCAATGCAGGAGAGCAGGTTCAGTCTATAGGTCAGGAAGATACCCTGGAGTAGGAAATAGCAACTCACTGCAGTATTCTTGCCTGGAAAATTCCATGGACAGAGGAGCCTGGCAGGCTACAGTCCATGGCATTGAAAAGAGTCAGACATGACTGAGCAACTCAGCACATGCACACATAATTGGGTTACATTCTGCTACATAACCCAATTGTACATTCTGCTACATAAGACTTCCCTGGTGGCTCAGACGGTAAAGCGTCTGTCTACAATGTGAGAGACCTGGGTTCGATCCCTGGGTTGGGAAGATTCCCTGGAGAAGGAAATGGCAACCCCACTCCAGTACTCTTGCCTTGAAAATCCCATGGATGGAGGAGCTTGGTGCAGGCTACTATCCATGGGGTCGCAAAGAGTCGGGCACGACTGAGCAACTTCACTTCTGCTACATAGGACATTACTGAAAACTATACCATATCTTTCCTCGTGTCCTCATGATATAATATAAGGCCAATAGCATAGTTTCTGTGGCTGGTTAACACTATATCAAGCAAATGATGTATATCTAAGACTATTTGACAATATTGTAAATATGTACACTTTATGGATTACTGGGAGAGCAGGGAAAAGAAAAGGCAGATAAAAGAACTAAGTCTAGGTGATGCCATTATAACCACTGGAAAAAAATGACAATAAGAGATAATTCTGTGACTGATGATCAGCAGCACAATCCTCATACACAAATCAAAGCACAAATCATATTTTCACTTTTATAGTTCAGGCTTTAGTATGACAATGTAACCTAAACAAACAAAAGATTACTGCAAACCGAAAAAGAAGAAAAGTTCAAATAATAATAATAAATGAATAAACAGATATAGATATAAATATAGATATACACACATATGTACCTCATATCAGAGTGGAGTTTAAATTTCTTGATATAGGTCCAGTTATCCAAGGCAATCCATCTGTAGTCAAGGTTATTAAATCTGTAGTATGGATCCTGTTGATAAAAAATACAGTAGGTGATTAAATATGCAAAAATAATTAATTAAATAAACATGAAATAAACCAGTAATGATAGTTATTTATTATCTAAAAATCAATTAACTCTTGGCCTGGGATTGCAAGCATTTCATATGCTGGCCCATCCCATCCTCAAGGCTAAAGCTCCATCTATTTAAGAGACCATTACCTTTCAAACAAAGTTGCCATGGCATTAGCATCCTAAAAATACTAAAAATATTTTTAAATGTAAAAGTCTAACAAAATACCTGAAATGAAAGCACGATGAGCTATAACTATTACAGTTTCATTAGGGCTTCCCTGTTGGCTCAGATGGCAAAGAATCTGCCTGCAGTGCCAGAGACCTGAATTCAATCCCTGGGTCAGGAAGATCCCCTGGAGGAGGGCATGGCAACCCACTCCAGTATTCCTACCTGGAGAATCCCACCGACAGAGGAGCCTGGTGGGCTACAGTCCATGGGCTTGCAAAGAGTCGGACATGACTAAGCGACTAGGACACACATAGTTTCATTATCAAAGAAATACGTGGAGATGTGGAGATGAAGATTGGGTTCCCCTGTTAAAACCAAACACAGAACCTGCAAGGTCACAGCAGAGAACGAACGGCAGCTCTCGCAATGGTGTGACGCCATCAGGCACGCACTGCTCTCTGGTTCTCACTTTGCATTTTGCTGCTACTATCTCAGCTGGCTTCCCTGGGGGGATGCTTCCTCTCTGTTGCCCAAAGATCAGCCGAACTCCCAACTCCTCGTATTTACTCTGCATTTACAAAGTTATTTTTCACTCAGCTTTACTGTAAGTGTGTGCATGCCAGGTCGCTTCAGCCATGTCCAAGTCTTTGCAACCCTATGGACTGTACCCCACTAGGCTCCTCTGTCCATGGGATTCTCCAGGCAAGAATACTGGAGTGGGCTGTCATGCCCTCCTCCAGGGGATCTTCCCGACCCAGAGATCGAACCCTTGTCTCTTACCTCTTATGTCTTCTGCATTGGCAGGTGGGTTCTTCACCACTAGCACCATCTGGGGAGCCCTCAGCTTTACTATGCTATGCTTAGTTGGTCAGTCGTATCCGACTTTTTGTGACCCCATGGACTGTAGCCCATCAGGCTCCTCTGTCTATGGGGATTCCCCAGGCAAGAATACTGGTGTGGGTGGCCATGCCCTCCTCCAGGGGATCTTCCCAATCCAGGGGTCAAACCCAGGTCTTCCACACTGCAGGTGGATTCTTTACCATCTGAGCCACCAGGAAAGCCCAAGAACACTGGAGTGGGTCACGTATCCCTTCTCCAGGGGATCTTTCCGACCCAGGAATCACATTGGGGTCTCCTGCATTGCAGATGGATTCTTTACCATCCAAGCCATCAGGGAAGCCCTCAGCTTTACTGCTGCTGCTGCTGCTAAGTCGCTTCAGTCGTGTCCAACTCTGTGCGACCCCATAGACGACAGCCCACCAGGCTCCCCTGTCCCTGGGATTCTCCAGGCAAGAACACTGGAGTGGGTTGCCACTTCTTTCTCCTAAGTGAGCACAAAAAGTATTTCTCTAGAGAACATGCAGAGAGCATAGATACTGTCAAACTTACAGACTTCATGTTTCCTGTATTAGCCTAGACCAGGTCTGCAAACTACAAGCCACAGGCCTAATGCAGCTCACTATCTGTTTTTGGGTGGCCAGTGAACTAAGAATGGACATGTATCAGTAAAGTTTTACAGGAGCACAGACAGGTCCATTCCTTTGTAAATTATATACAGCAGTTTTCATGCTATAATAGCAGAGCTGAGTAGACATGAGCGAGACCAAAGGACCCATGATGCCTAAAACAGTATTAATAATATCTGGCCCTTCATGAGCCTCTGCCTTAGATGACTGGCCTGCTGGCTGTTCACAGATGCTATTCTATCTGAGGGTCCAGCCCCAATTCCTCGTCCATAATACTTACGTCTTTCTTCCCCTTCTCATTTTCTACCCTTTACCTTCCTGATGAGGGCTCCCAGGCAGGAGGCAGAATGGTACAAGAAGCTTTTCAGTTCATCTGTCCGTAAACAACACCACAGCTACACAGGGGGACACCGGGCAGGCTCAGAGGGCTTCTCGCCTCTGACTGGGCCAGGGCCAAGGGTGATTTCCTCAGGAACTCCAAGTTGAGAGGGAAAAGCTGGCTTTATCTACGTTCCGCACAGATAAGGGCTGACCACTGACAACAGCCAGCTGGGCACCTGCCCAGGGCACAAAATGTAAGAGGGACTATAACATCACTGGGTGTGTATCAAGATGGAAAAAAAACGTGTCAACCAGAAACTGCTCCTGACTGGAAGAAACATTTTGATATCACAGGGGCGATCAGCAGTTGACCAGATTTAACAACAACCAATAATCACCAAACTGACTTTTAAGGTCTGGTTAACCTGTGAGCTTTTTATTCTGCTAAATGGGGGGCGTCAGGCCCAGCCCACTTGCTTCCTTTTCTTCTCTTCCCCCACACACGGCACCCAGCACTTTCCACTGAACTAACGTGAAGCAAATAGTTAAGGACACAGGTTTGAAGAGGCACCTAAATATAAGCCTGCCCATGTGTCTCCACCCTGCCCTATTTATAACTCTACACTATGGACTCAATCCAATCTAGTTAAAAATATCGGGAGAAAGAAGGTGTGAAGGCTAATGTAGTTGCAACACTTCAACCTGCTAAAGTTCAACCTGCTAACAACCTCAGGGATGGCTGACGAGGCGCAAGACTGCTTCCTATCTCCCAGATCCTTGAAAGAATCAGCATGTTCAGCTCCAGGGGATAATCATCTAAGATACATTTTTTCTAGAAAAGGAGAATTTAGATGTTAAATATTTCCTATTTCTTGAAAGAAGCAAATCTGGAAAGGCTACAGACTCAGTTCAGTTCAGTTCAGTTGCTCAGTTGTGTCCGACTCCTTGCGACCCCATGAACGGCAGCACGCCAGGCCTCCCTGTCCATCACCATCTCCCGGAGTCCACCCAAACCCATGTCCATTGAGTCGGTGATGCCATCTAGCCATGTCATCCTCTGTCGTCCCCTTCTCCTCCTGCCCTCAATCCTTCCCAGCATCAGGGTCTTTTCAAATAAGTCAGCTCTTCGCATCAGGTGGCCAAAGTATTGGAGTCTCAGCTTCAACATCAGTCCTTCCAATGAACACCCAGGACTGGTCTCCTTTAGGATGGACTGGTTGGATCTCCTTGCACTCCAAGGGACTCTAAGAGTCTTCTCCAACACCACAGTTCAAAAGCATCACTTCTTCAGTGCTCAGCTTTCTTCACAGTTCAATTCTCACATCCATACATGACCACTGGAAAAACCACAGCCTTGACTAGACGGACCTTTGTTGGCAAAGTAATGTCTCTGCTTTTGAATATGCTATCTAGGTTGGTCATAACTTTCCTTCCAAGGAGTAAGTGTCTTTTAATTTCATGGCTTTGCAATCACCATCTGCAGTGATTTTGGAATCCAGAAAAATGAAGTATTCCACTGTTTCCACTGTTTCCCCATCTATTTCCCATGAAGTGATGGGACCAGATGCCATGATCTTCGTTTTCTGAATGTTGAGCTTTAAGCCAACTTTTTCACTCTCCACTTTCACTTTCATCAAGAGGCTCTTTAGTTCTTCTTCACTTTCTGCCATAAGGGTAGTGTCATCTGCATATCTGAGGTTATTGATATTTCTCCCGGCAATCTTGATTCCAGCTTGTGCTTCCTCCAGCCCAGCATTTCTCATGTTGTACTCTGCATATAAGTTAAATAAGCAGGGTGACAATATACAGCCTTAACGTACTCCTTTTCCTATTTGGAACCAGTCTGTTGTTCCATGTCCAGTTCTAACTGTTGCTTCCTGACCTGCATACAAATTTCTCAAGAGGCAGGTCAGGTGTTCTGGTATTCCCATCTCTTTCAGAATTTCCCACAGTTTATTGTGATCCATACAGTGAAAGGCTTTGTCATATAAAGCAGAAATAGATGTTTTTCTGGAACTCTCTTGCTTTTTCAATGATCCAGCGGATGTTGGCAATTTGATCTCTGGTTCCTCTGCCTTTTCTAAAACCAGCTTGAACATCTGGAAGTTCACGGTTCACATATTGCTGAAGCCTGGCTTGGAGAATTTTGAGCATTTTTTTATTAACGTGTGAGATGAGTGCAATTGTGAGGTAGTTTGAGCATTCTTTAGCATTGTCTTTCTTTGGGATTAGAATGAAAATTGACGTTTTCCAGTCCTGTGGCCACTGCTGAGTTTTCCAAAATTGGTGGCATAACTGAGTGCAGCACTTTCACAGCGTCATCTTTCAGGATTTGAAATAGCTCAACTGGAATTCCATCACCTCCACTAGCTTTGTTCATAGTGATGCTTCCTAAGGCCCACTTGACTTCACATTCCAGAATGTCTGGCTCTAGGTCAGTGATCACACCATAGAGATTATCTTGGTCATGAAGATCTTTTTTGTACAGTTCTTCTGTGTATACTTGCCACCTCTTCTTAATACCTTCTGCTTCTGTTAGGTCCCTACCATTTCTGTCCTTTATTGTGCCCATCTTTGCATGAAATGTTCCCTTGGTATCTCTGATTTTCTTGAAGAGATCTCTAGTCTTTCCCATTCTATTGTTTTCCTCTATTTCTTTGCATTGATTGCTGAGGAAGGCTTTCTTATCTCTCCTTGCCATTCTTTGGAACTCTGCATTGAAATGGGTATATCTTTTTTTTTTCTCATTTGCTTTTCACTTCCCTTCTTTTCACAGCTATTTGTAAGGTCTCCTCAGACAGCCATTTTGCTTTTTTGCATTTCTTTTTCTTGGGGATAGTCTTGATTCCTGTCTCCTGTACAATGTCACAAACCTCCGTCCATAGTTCATCAGGCACTCTGGCTACAGACTATATGATGCCAATTATATGATGTTCTGGCAAGGCAACGCTATGGAGACACTAAAAGCATCAGTGGCTACTAGAGATAAAGGAGGAGAGAAGGATGAATAGGTAGAGAACAGAGGATCTCTAGGGCAGTGAAACTATTCTGAATGATACTATGATGGTGGGCACACATCGTTACATATTTGTCAAAATCCATAGAATGAATAGTAATATAAACTATGGACTTCCAGGAATAACATGTGTCACTGTAAGGTTCACTGATGGTACAAATGTAGCACTCTGACAGGAGGTGTTGGTGGTAGGGCAGCTGTTCGTGTGTGGGGGACGTATGGGAACTGTCTGTATTTTCCATTTAATTTTGCAGAGAACCTAAAATTGCTCCCCCCGCCAAAAAAAATAAATAAAACCTATTAAAAAACTACTCTAAAGGCAAATACCTTACTCTCTCTAAAATAAAAGTTGTGGAGGCTCACATTACATTTATAATAGATACTGCATATGCTAAGCAACCAACTTAATTTGGTTCCAGAGTGGTCTGATCTCCTCTGCTCATATTAAAATTGTGAGTTTTGTTTGAAGCAAACAGCAGCTCAGCATTACCTCTGATGAGTAAGGACCCACGTAAGTAATGAGTTGTTAAAACAAAGCCATGAACCCTAAAGACAGTAAGAGTATCACTTGTTGACCATTTACTTTATATTAGCCTCCAAGATAGTCACTCATTTACTCTAATCCTCATAACAAAGATGTGCAGTAAATACCATTTTATACTGGAAGAAACTAAAGCTCCAAAGGGTGAAGTGTTTTTCCTGAGGTCCCATGACAAAGCAGAAGTACATCCAGGGATGAAATAAACTTGGGCCAACACCAAAGTCTGCATTTTTTCAACTGAACTACAGGCTTCATTTCCATTTACCTGCACTTTTATACCATCTGGTACCAGTCATTGTATCTGGTACCTACTGTTTTTGGTAGTGTATGTGTATTTACAATATATTTTCAATATGTGCTTGTGCTCAGTTGCTCGGTCATGTACAACTCTTTGCAATCAATATATTTTCTTATATTTTTAAGTGTAGATTTGAGTAGGAAAATCTTTATAATGGAGTCCATGCAGTAATTAAAAAATTTTGAAGATCTATATTTATAGTTGTGACCAACCTAGACAGCATATTCAAAAGCAGAGACATTACTTTGCCAACAAAGGTCCATCTAGTCAAGGCTATGGTTTTTCCTGTAGTCATGTATGGATGTGAGAGTTGGACTGTGAAGAAGGCTGAGCGCCGAAGAATTGATGCTTTTGAACTGTGGTGTTGGAGAAGACTCTTGAGAGTCCCTTGGACTGCAAGGAGATCCAACCAGTCCATTCTGAAGGAGATCAGCCCTGGGATTTCTTTGGAAGGAATGATGCTCAAGCTGAAACTCCAGTACTTGGGCCACCTCATGCGAAGAGTTGACTCATTGGAAAAAGACTCTGATGCTGGGAGGGATTGGGGGCAGGAGGAGAAGGGCACGACAGAGGATGAGATGGCTGGATGGCATCACTGACTCGATGGACGTGAGTCTGAGTGAACTCTGGGAGTTGGTGATGGACAGGGAGGCCTGGCGTGCTGCAATTCATGGGGTCGCAAAGAGTCGGACACGACTGAGAGACTGAAATGAACTGAACTGAATAGATACAAACAGATGTTCATAATATATTTTAAATGAAGTAGCTTACAAAACCATCTCAGGGATTGACTTCATATTTTATATTTCTCTGCATCATTTTTGTACAATAAGTACTGAACATTTATTATTCTTTTAAAAAGAATTTAAAAGTAGAGAATAAGAAAATTGTATCAATCATCAACTCTGTGCATGATAAAAGTAATGTTTTATTATTGGACAAAAGAGAAACTGTCAAATCCTGGGATATAAAAAAATTGCTTAATTATTTGAAAAACTCAAATGGATCAAAATTTTAAATACAAACATACAAAAGAAGAAACATAAAAATACTAAAAGGAGAAACTACAGGTAAATATTTATTTAATTAGGAGAGAGAAAATTACAAAGCATAATACCAAGACAGAAACAATCATAAAAGAAAAAAGTTTATAAGATTTCAACAAATAAAACTTTAAAACATCTATATAATAAACTATATCATTAACACATGGAAAATTTTGAAAATATATAAAAAGAGATCTAACAAATCTATATTTTAAAAGACAGTCAATAGAAAAATAGATTAAAAATAGGAATAAGTAATCCCGAATCACAAATAACATAAACATATAAAAATTATTAACCTCACTAGAAAGTAAATTGTCTCTATTTTTGATTTTTTTAATAATATTCAAATCTAGCACTTAAAATAAGCACTCTAATAAAGTCACGACAGGAGTGTAAAACTGGTACAAATTTTATGGAGAACAATTTAGATGTATATAGTAAAAGAAAAAAATGTATATTCTTTTGAATCAGCAATTACACTTCTAAAAATTTGTCTAAGAAAAATAAGAATGTATACTAACTAAAATTTAGCTAAAAAATTTCCCCATCATTGCAGAATAAAATCCAAAGTTTTTCTCAATGGCCTTCCTGCATGATCTACCCTAGAGGCCTACTTTTAACTTATCCACCTGCCCTCGCAGTCATAGGGTTACAGCCACACTTGCCTTTTGGCTATTTCTGGAGCTCACCAAGCATGTTCCTGCCTCAAGGCCTCTCCTCTCCCCACTGCCATCTTTTCTTCCTTTTTTTGCTGGAAATGCATTTTGGCTTAAAACTGATCTCCTCAGAAGATCTTTATCAAAATGGCTATCTTTAACCACTTTTTAAAAAATAGAATCTTTTCCAATCAGCCTTCATTCTCTCTTCTTTTAACCTGCTTTATTTTTTTTTTTCAGTGTACCAGCTGTCACTATATTATCTATTAATATCTGCTTATTATTTATCTCCTCCACTAGAATGTCTATTGGGACAAAAACTGTTTTCTTCACCACTTGATTCTGAGAGCCAACTCCTGGGTAGGTTGATAAGAAGTCCAGGGTGCTCCAGGAGGAGAAAGGGGTCCAGAGTCCTGGAGAAGGAGAAAAGGGTCTGGGGCTCTCAAGGAGAAAAAGACAAACTTATTTTCTACATTGCTTTGTTTTAGTCAGTATAACATGCTCAAGGACATGCTTCTCCTTAACAAGGTTTTCTGACTAACCTTGTTATCTCAAGACTTTGTGGGAGTGGGTCTGATAAGACCTTTCTATTGTTAGTTCTAATCTTGTTAATTTAAGATATATATTGTGGGAGTGGGTGGTCTGGGGCTCTCTAGAAGATAGGGGTCTGGCGCTCTCAAGAAGGAGAAAAGGACATTTTTTTTCTTTAAGCCCAGAGCTGATGACTGAACAACAAAACAATTCATCTTACTCAAGGATATGTTTTCCCTTAAACTCTGTACCAATGATTATATGACAACAATGTATCCTGCTTGAGGACTGTTTCTCCTTCTTGAGAACTTTCTGACTAATCCTGTCATCTTAAAAATGTGTATTATGGGAGTGGGTCTGGTAAGATCTTTCTATTGTTAGTTCTAATCTGTTATCTTAAAATGTATATTGTAGGAGTGGGTCTACAACCTTAAGACATTCTTTTGATTTACTGTAATGACCAAGTGAAAAAAGTATATTTTTTTACCTCCCTAAGACTAGCCAGTGGGGCACTCTCAGTCCCCTTCTGATGTTTATGTCAGAGGTTTTCTCTGTCCCTTTTTCATGTTAATAAAACTCTGCTACACAAAAGCTCTTGAGTGATCAAGCCTGGTCCCTGGTTCCGAAGCTAAATCTTCTTCGGAGATCATGAATCCATGGTTCACCATAAGCTATCAATTCCAAGCACCTAGAATAATGCTTGGAGGTACCAAATAAATATTTATGAGATAATTAGATGAATGACTTCAAGAAGATATGTTTCAAGTTCTCATGTAAACACCATATTTAGACCAGCATCTGCTCTAAGCTATAGAATATTTCCTGAGGTCAACACCAAGAATGGATGTTATAATAAAGCAGGTGGAATAACAATATCATATTACTCAACATGATACTTGATGTAGGTTATTATCCATAGTCCTGGAGTTCCCCAATCGCCAAAAGCTCCCCATCTCTTATCATTTAAGACCTACATTTATCTTGTTGTTGTTTAGTCACTAAGTTGTGTCTGACTCCTTTGCCACCCCAAGGATTGCTGCTCACCAGGCTCCTCAGTCCATGGGATCCTCCAGGGAAGAAAACTGCAGTGGGTAGCCACTTCCTTCTCCAGGGGATCTTTCCAACCCAATGTCTCCTGCACTGTGGACGGATTCTTTACCACTGAGCCTTCAGGGAAGCCACATCTACCTTATTGAAACTTAAAGTTTTCCTAAGAATTTATTAACAGATCTAACAGACATTGTAAATTGTTCCCATGAGGAAAAGTCAGTTGTTTCAGTCTATGAGCACATCATTCACTTTAACGAGTAACAAAATGTTTCTTGGTATGCAGCCCTGTAACATGGAACAGTATTCTGATTTACTACAGCCACTAGTGATTTCCCATTGCCTTAATCAGGAAAATGAGGCAGGAGAGACACTGCAATATAAACAAAAGCATCCTCACAGTATGGGTTAGTGAAGCCTTAGGGTCCATGTCATAAGCAGTGTGTTAACTAAAAATAGTTTAAATACTTAAGTTTGAGAATGACTTACTTAAAAAAAAAATAAACAGGACCATGGTCAGTGTCATTTACATTTGCTTCTTTGAAAAAGAGCTAATGATACCAGATCAGAAATCTGCATAACCTGTCAATTGTCCTGTCATTTAAGTAAACTTTGAACTATATTCCTGACAGTTAACTGCAGTGCTTTAAAAATGCATGATTTTTCAGACCACCAGGGGAAGTGGCATACAATACAGAAGGCCATGAAGTCAGGCCAGGTTGATTTAGAATTCCATTTCTGTCACTCTAAATTGCTGTGTGATCTTGGGTACATTCTCCACCTCTCTGGGCTCCATAATTCGTATCATCCATAAAATGCAGATAAGACTTATTCTTTAGAGTGGCAGAAACGGAATTCTAAACTAGCCTGGCCTGACTTCATAGCCTCCTATACTGTGTGACACTTACCCTGGAGTTTTTAGGAGGATCCGAACAATGTGTGCCAATCACTTATCAAGTACATCTTGTCCCAAGCAAAGCCATTAAAGATGTGCAGTAGATGGAAGGAAAAAACGGTGGGAAGTGGCAGTGTGTTTGCAAACCTCTACCCACAGGCAGCCAAACAGGAAAACGTCCGCCATAAGAAGTCTATAAACTGAAGCCTCTATTGGGACACACACAACCACATCACATGCAGTGCAAGGAAACAGCATCTTTCTTCATATCCCAGCCTTAACAATTATTTAGCCTTCACACTAGCACTGACAATCCTAACCTTACACCTGCGTCTCTTCTCCTCAGCCTATGTGCTGCTGTATCAATTCCAAATCTGACCCTAAAAGCGAAAATGAAAAACTAAGGCATTATTGAATATAGTTAACATTTACTTGGGAAAACACTATCGTCCCCTGCAGTGTTCGAGTAGTTGAAACACTCATCCCCCGCCTTAGGCTCTGTCAGTGATAATCCACGCTTCAGCGGAGAACCATGGCAATAACACTGCCGGTATAACTGCCTGAAGCTCCGCTTTCCTGAGTTACTGCGGCCCCAGTGTGAGGGTGGCTCAGTCTCCATCTAGCCCGGACCCCAGCGGTGCTCTTCGCCAAGAGTAGATACATTGCCTCGCCACCCTCCCCCCACGTCCAACCCCCTGGAGACCACAAGAAGCAAAGCGGAAGTTAGTGCCAAACCCAGGAGAACACCGCCGGGCTCGGGGGCGGTCAGGCTGTTCCTGGGCCCCTCTCACCGTGCGAGGGACCTGGGCGCAGATTCCTAGCGGGGCGGCCGCACACAATACCTTGATGATCCTCTTGTTGAACAAGGCGCTGTGCACGCAACCGGGAACCGCCGCGGGCAGCTGCAGCGAACCGTTCCCGCTGTGGATCTTCCAGTTTCCCCGCAAACTGATGCTGACCACCTTGGTAGCGAAGTCCGCACCGCACGGCGCAAGCAGCAGGAGCAGGCGGAGGAGCATGGTATTGCCCGGTACCCGCAGAGGGCAAGAACGCGAGGGATGCGGTGGGCAGCGGAAGCCACCCTCGGCCTGAGCTCTGGCTGTCCCCGCCCCGGGGCCCGCCCCCGGTCCCGCCCACGCCGCCGACTCCCGCCCACGCCCCCGATTCGCGGCCACGCCCCCAGGTCAGCTGAGCTAAAGGCACCTCGGCGGATCCCCAGCTCCGCGGGCGGGCTGGCAGCGCAGAGATCGCGCGGTTTGGCGGAAGCCTGCGGTCGTGAGTGCTGGAGCCGCTGCACCTGTGCTCCGCTCCGGGCTCGGATCGCTCTGGGCTCGGACTGCCGCGGTCTGCGTCCTTCTCTGGGCTTATTCCAACTGCTTCGGCGTGTGAACGGAAGGCGAGAGCCATGCACGGTAATTGGGACACACAAATCTCTGGGCGCAAAGTGGCACACAGCCTCGGGGAGCTCAGGGACAGACAGTAGTGTGAGGAGAATACAGCCAGAGACGCTCCAAAGAACAGAAAACCAAGACACCCCATCACTTCAGTTTCCCCCAGTTTCCCCAGACCCCGACACGGGTAACGCGCATCTTTTGCTGCTCTACAGGTTGGTCTCAAGAATAGTCTGCGCAGTAAACAAGTATAAATACTAAAGTACCTATTCGTAGGGTTGTTGTGAGAGCTGAGAAAATTCGTGCAACATAGGGCCCAGCCAGAGAAAACAAAGCACGTTGGCCTGATGTTCGTGGACTACAACCTTCTGTTTTGTAAAGTCACTCAGAGGAGGTTCCTGACGTTCGGGAAACCTGAACTAAAATGCACAGGCAAATTTAAAATCCTCTGTCGCTCAGTAGCTGTGGGACTTAGGCAAGCCACGAAATTTCTAATACTCCTGTTTCCTGAACTCGAAAATGGAGACAGTACTCTTTTTTCCGGGTTGTGATCAGCACACAATGAGTTAACATATTTGGCTGTCCTAGGAATGCCAAGGTACCCCAAAAATACCACAGGTTTATGTCAAGTGTCATGGCGGCGCAGTTTACCTGAGTCCCAATTTTGCAATTGGATGTAACTGTGATCTGGGAAGTTAAGAAGGAATTTCACATTGCATAAAATAGACTGACATATGACTGTGTTGATGTTATCTGCCTTATTCCTATATTTAAGCAGAAGTCTTTGAAGAGAAGTTCTCCCCTCATCAAATCCAACCTTTGTTTTGCCTTATGATGGCCTTGGAGTTGCCTGATTCTGTAGACACAGAATGGTATTTTATTTTTTTACAGTCAGCGTTTTCAAAAGCCTAGCATCTTGTCCCTAGCTTTTAGGGACATTTGGATTATCCAGCCCAAGGCTCTGGCTTTACAGCTGAGGGAACAAGGTCCAAAGAAGTCAGGTGACCGCCTGTCAGACGGTCAGAAAAGAGCCTTTCCTGGCTCTCATCTCCTTGCCGTGGGGCCCATTGATGTTAAGGGGGAAAGGCTCTGGCTGGTTCAAAGGCTTCTTCACTCCAGAAGCATTTTTACTTCTAATAGGAACGGAGCTCTAAACTCAAATTATATTCCCTGACTCATGGCATCAAATGGCCAGCCGAAGTCTGTTCAGAACTGATAACAAGACTTACGGCAGCAAGGGTGGCAAAGGGGTGTTTGTTTTTGTTTGTAAATCCCAGAGAGCCCATTAAGCCAAGTCAAAGGAAAATTCATCTCATCCCTGTGAATATGTTTGGATATATTCTGTTATTCTATTACAAACATTTTAGGGCATCTATTTAAAAAAACAAGAATAGAGACTTAGCATTCCTCCTTTCAGCCCAAGACACAAATATGACATCATTAGGATTACTTCACTTTGAAAACACATTGATCCAAATTCATATACTGTACACCACCATGAGTGAACTGTAAAACTGTAATGTAAGCTTTAGACTTTGGGTGATAATAATGAGTCAAGCTCGGTTCATGGATGATAACAAATGCACCATTCTAGTGGGGGGTGTTGATAATGGGGTAGACTGTGCATGTGTGGTGGCAGGGCATGTATGGAATGTCTGTATTTTCTATTCAGTTCTGATGTTAATATAAAATTGCTCCAAATATATATATATATATATATATATATTTATATATACACATACATATATATCCATGGGTCAAAGACATAAAAGACTTTTCAATTACTGTTTTATCATGTCAGGAGCTTAAAAGTCATCACTGTATCCTTAAAAACAAGTAAAAAGCTGAACAGACTGAAAATCACCAGCTTTTGTTAGATCTGTCAGAGAATTCAGGCGAAAGGGCAAACTGCTGCCCCCGAAATTGGAGAAAAGACAGGTGTATACAGAGAATCACAACTTACCAAAGCAGAAACCCATGAGTAGAAAACTCTGTGAAAACCAGTACTAGGGAAAGAAAATCTAAACTCTAATTGCTGAGTTGCTGGAGGCTCAGTGTGGACAAATCTGAGAGTTTAAAAACTTCACAGGAACTCAGCCTTTGTGGGTCTCCTAGGATTTTGTATTTTGTTTCCATATCTATCAGTTGTCACACTGAAGATTCTCAGGTTATTTCCCTCAAACTTCCAGCAGGGGGACAGGGGAAAGGAACTGTTCTGAAATACTTGAAGCATTCTGAAGGGCTACCTCAAGAGAAATTATTTTATCAGAGCCTTACCTGATGGAGTTTTATCAGAGCCTAACATAGAAGAAGGGAAATACCCCCTAGCCTTCTTGCCCTAGCTAAGGGGCTGTAAAGAACATGAGAAACACTTAGGAAATTCACAGTGTTCAAGTTCAGTAAAAGACTAAGGCCTAATCACAGGACTATACTTCCTCTATGACTATAAGTTTCCTCTCTCTTCATGCCCTCCCACTAAATCACTGAAGGCCTCTTTGCCACTGTTCCTTTCACCCCATACATCATGTATGGCTTTCAACAAAAAATTACAAAGCAAAAACAGAGCAAGCCCTTGAACCAGACTCATGTATAGCAGGGATGTTCAGTTATCAGGACAAGAATTTAAAATATTAGGCCAGCATTGGCCTAATACCAACACCAGACAAAGACCTTACAGTAAAAGAGAACTACAGACCAATATCTCTCATGAACATAAATGAAAAAATCCCTAACAAAACATTAGCAAACTGAACCTAACAATATATTTTTCAAGTGTATGTATGTGTGTGTGTATATATATATATATATACCATTAACAAGCAGGATTTACTCTGGGTATGCATGGCTGGGTCAACGTTCAATCAGTTAATGTAATTCATTACAGCAATAGGTTAAAAAATAAAAATCACAGAATCTTATCAATAGATACAAAAAAAAATAACTTGACAAAATCCAATACGATTCATGATAAAAACTCTACACACATTAGGAATAAAGGGAACTTATTCACCTTGATAAATAGCATTCACAAAGAACTAATGTTATATTAAATCATGAGAAACTAGAAGTTTTTCTGCTTAGATTAGGAATCAGGCAAGAATGACTCTTCTTGTCACTCCTTTCCAACTTCATATTGGAAGTCATAACTAATGTTATCAGAAAAGAAAAGGAAATAAATAGTATACAGTTTAGGAAGATGTAAAACTGTCTTGGTGGATGACATGATTGCCTATGTAGAAAATCAATAACAATAACAAAGAAAACTGGAAATAATAAATAAGCTATGTATAGCAAGGTTACAGGATACAATATACAAGGATATTGGATACAATATCAAGGTTACAGGATATAATATGCAAAAGTCTATCATTTTCCTAGGTACTAACAAGGAACAATTGGAATTTGAAATAAAAAATGTAACACTATTTACATTAGCACCCCTCAAAATAAAATACTTAAGTATGGGACCTCCCTGGGGGTCCAGTGGCGAAGACTCCTTGCTCCAAAGCAGGAGGTCTTGGTTCGATCCCTGGTCAGGGAACTAGATCCCACATGTTACAACTAAGAGTTTGCATGAACTCGCTGAAGAGTTTCTTTGCCACAACTAAAAATCCCATGTGCTGCAACTACGACCCAGTGCAACCAAACAAATAAAAATAAATATTATAAAAAAACAAATTCCTCAAAAATTAAGAAACACTTAAGTATAAATATAACAAAAATGTGTAAAATCTATATGAGGAAAACTACAAAACTCTGGTGAAAGTAATCAAAGAGGAACTAAATAAATGGAGAGATGATCTATGTTCATGAATAGGAAGACTCAATATTGTCAAGATGTCAGTTCTTCCCAACGTGATCTATAGTCAATGTGATCCCGATCAAAATCCCAGCCAGTTATCTTTATGATTCTGACAGACTGATTCTAAAGTTTATAAGAGAGGCAAAAGACCCGGAATAACCCACACTGTATTGAAGAAGAACAAAGTTGAAGGATTGCCGCTACCCTCTGAGGGACTCAGCTGAACTAGAAGAGAGAACTGAGACTTTAGGCATCACAACAGCCGATTAAAGCAAGGGGCCTGACTGAAAGTAACAGTGAAGCTGTTAATCCCTGAGAGTGGTAGTGTATGCAAGGGGCTAAAACTGGAGAAGATGCCATCTCCCTCCTGCCACATTCCCCCATAACATGGCATACCAGTCGAGGGTCAGGTGGATCAGCACAGATGTGACGGTTGTCTCACATAGAGGGAGCCCTGAACAAAAGGCACTGGATGTTTTACAGGCCCTGAATAGGGGAGGAGAGTGAGGGCGAAGGGCTAGGAGTGGAAAGTTGCTGGGTACTGAGTTCGAGTAGGAATAAATACCTTCAAGGTTTCCCACTTCTCCTCCCCAATAAGGAGATATTAGCACACTCACCTGCACAAGACCTCTGGCTAAGGCCTCAGATAAAGAGAACTAGGAAGGAAGTCACTGAAACTGGGACTGTGAATATTAGAAGCATAAACAGTCAGAGGGGCAATAATAGGTCCTCACTGTGACTGTATACCAAGTCTAGTTGGGGAGGACAGCTTTCCCTCATGAAACCCGTCAAGTAAAGTCTTTGTAATTGCCTAGGGGCAAGCCTGAAAATCATACGTATA
Organism: Bubalus bubalis; assembly: GCF_019923935.1. Classification (NCBI taxonomy): domain Eukaryota; kingdom Metazoa; phylum Chordata; class Mammalia; order Artiodactyla; family Bovidae; genus Bubalus; species Bubalus bubalis. The sequence continues at coordinate 97,255,110 of NC_059163.1, read as the reverse complement.
TCTTGTGGTCCATTAGGTCTGAGTGTGGTAGAGATATCCATGGAGGATATATTGAGTTTGGGACAAGCTCTAGTAGAAGAGTCACAGTGTAGACACTTATATTCTGGAGCAAGGCTGTGTACTTCACCATAAAGAACTGATCTGGTTGGAAAAAATAGGTCCAGCTGTACTGCTGGGTCTTAATAGAGACCAAACATCTGACCATAGTACACCAAGTGACTCTGCAGCCTGAACTAAGGATTTGCAGATCAGTTTAGTTCAGTCACTCAGTTGTGTCCAACTCTTTGCGACCCCATGAACCGCAGCACGCCAGGCTTCCCTGTCCATCACCATCTCCAGGAGTCCACCCAAATCCATGTCCATTGAGTTGGTGATGCCATGTCGTCCCCTTCTCCTCCTGACCTCAGTCTTTCCCAGCATCAGGGTCTTTTCAAATGAGTCAGCTCTTCGCATCAGGTGGCCAAAGTATTGGAGTTTCAGCTTCAACATCAGTCCTTCCAATGAACACCCAGGACTGGTCTCCTTTAGGATGGACTGGTTGGATCTCCTTGCAGTCCAAGGGACTCTCAAGAGTTTTCTTCAACAACACAGTTCAAAAGCATCAATTCTTCGGCGCTCAGCTTTCTTTATAGTCCAACTCTCACATCCATTCATGACTACTGGAAAAACTATAGCCTTGACTAGACGGACCTTTGTTGGCAAAGTAATGTCTCTGCTTTTTAATATGCATCTAGGTTGGTCATAACTTTCCTTCTAAGGAGTAAGTGTCTTTTAATTTCATGGCTGCAATCACCATTTGCCGTGATTTTGGAACCCAGAAAAATAAAGTCTGACACTATTTCCACTGTTTCCCCATCTATTTGCCATGAAGTGATGGGACCAGATGCCATGATCTTCGTTTTCTGAATGCTGAGCTTTAAGCCAACTTTTTCACTCTTCTCTTTCACTTTCATCAAGAGGCTCTTTAGTTCTTCACTTTCTGCCATAAGGGTGGTGTCATCTGTGTATCTGAGGTTATTGATATTTCTCCTGGAAATCTTGGTTCCAGCTTGTGCTTCTTCCAGCCCAGCGTTTCTCATGATGTACTCTGCATAGAAGTTAAATCAGCAGGGTGACAATATACAGCCTTGACGTACTCCTTTTCCTATTATTTGGAACCAGTCTGTTGTTCCATGTCCAGTTCTAACTGTTGCTTCCTGACCTGCATACAGGTTTCTCAAGAGGCAGGTCAGGTGGTCTGGTATTCTTATCTCTTTCAGAATTTCCCACAGTTTATTGTGATCCACACAGTCAAAGGCTTTGGCATAGTCAATAAATCAACCAAGCCATAAAGCTGGGTAGGGCTGCAGTGTTCCACTGTGTGTAGAAGTGATACATCCAGACTCAAAACAGAAATGACATGACTTGCACTGATGATGACTCGAATGACCTCATGGGTGGTTCCTTATGCCTGATGGATAGGCCTGATACCTACCTGGGCTGATGCAATATGTGTTAGAGCTGGCCATAAAAGGACTGCTGCCACTCACAGTCCTACTTAGGAGTGGCCCTGAATGACATTGCTGAAGGGAAATCTGCCCAGTGCACAGACTTGTGAACTCTGTTTATTTTTCATTTCATGTGGAAGGAGAGGTGGCTTGAGGCATAGTTATATACTGACATTTGGGCATAGCCAAAAGTCTTGTTTGGTTCATCATGGCCTTGAAAAAATAAAATTAGAATACAGAGGATGTGGAGGTCTGGGTGGATAATATGTGCATGGACACTGACATTCGCCAGAGAACATGTGCAGAGGGGGCTCCTGACAACTAGGTACACAGAAAGACAGTCCTGTGAATTTTAGCTGGCCTCTCTATTCACTGTTTCAGTACTTGATATTGGGCTCATGAAGAGACTGGCCAGAGATGAAGGCTATGCATGAACCCAACAATACGGGCTTTCTCTCACCAAGGATATCTTACTGCCTCTTCTGATTGCCCAACCACCCGGCAGCAGAGAATAATTCTGAGCCCTAGATAAGGGTACCATTCCTTAGGAGGACTAGGCAGCCACCTGTTGGCACATTAATTACATTGGACCTCCTTGATTGGGGCATCAAATTGACTGGAATTAACACGAATTCTGTATATGTTCTGCCTTAACTGACTGCAGTATTTCCACTAATACCATCTGAGACTTTACAGAATTCTTTACCTCTTAAAATGGATATCCCCGCCACATTGCCTTAGAAAACAGACACACCTGAGTAAAAGGAGATGTGAAGACGGGCAGGTGAACTCATGGCCTTGAGAATCACTTATTTTACCAAGTACCCTATCACTGGAGCAGACAACTTCCTCTCAAAAACAAACAAAACTCAGTGGAATGGCCTGTGGCAGTTTCAGCCTGAGGACACACGGCACCTCATGAGGTTGTAGCACTTTCCTTCAGGATGTGGTATACGCACGGAACTATGGTCAGTATGCTTCCCTGCTGGCTCAGTGGTAAGAACCCGCCTGCCAATGCAGGAGACGGATTCGACCCCTGCATTGGAAAGATCCCCTGGAGAAGGAAATGGCAACCCACTCCAGCATTCTTGCCTGGAGAATCCCATGGACAGAGGAGCCTTGTGGGCTACAGTCCATGAGGTCGCAAAAGAGTCGGACACGACGTAGAGACTGAACAACGACAAAATGGTCAATAAATGGTGCTGTGTGTCCCCAGAACTACAATCCACAGGTATAAAAACCAGGATGTAAAAGCAGACGTAGGCGCTCTCCTCATCACTGTCAGTGACTCACTAATGGAATTTTTCCTGTTCCTGAAACTGTTGACTCTGTTAGGTCAGAAGTCTTCAATGCAGGGTTGGAGAAGGGGGCAGGGTTCCACCCATTTGGAAGTTGTGACTAATACTGTGGAGTCACTTGGGGTTTCTTGTTCTAGTGGACAAGCAGGTAAGGAGTGAGCTAATGTACTGACTGGGGTAATGAACTGATTATCAGATGAAGCTAGAGTTGCTACAATCCAGTGAGAACAGGACCCAGGAGAGGCACTGGAACATCTCTTACTACTTCCATGCCCACTGTTAACTATCAAGGGGAAATTACAGGTACCATAACCCAACAGAGACAAGACAGCCCACCATGACAAGATGCCCAATCGCCCTAGGATCCAAGGCCTAAACCAGTCAGTCCCTTGGAGATCCTGGCTTCTGTCATCATTTGTAATCTCCAGTGGGGCACCAAGCCACAGAACATGGGATCAGGCTTCCCCAGCAATTACCCAAAGGGGTTTTTCCTTCTTCCTCTGTCTTAATTCCTTTTGCCTACACTCTCACTATTCTGGGACTGTACCTCACAAAAATAAATAAATACATTTTAAAAGATGCGTAATTAAGGTATGCCTCAGTCACTGATTGCTAGGGTACTCAGGCAAAAACAGTATTCTCTCTCAATTTATATTCATTAGGCTACTCAATCATTTTAGGGCTGTCCAATAAAAGACATCCAGAGCAGTCTGATATAAATATTGTGTAATAATCCAAAGTAACTAAAAAATATCTAGTAGTCACATTTTAAAAAGTAAAATGAGAGCTTTCCTGGTGGTCTAGTGGTTAAGAATCTGCCTTGCAACGCAGGGGACACTGGTTTGATCCCTGGTCCGGGAAGATCCTGCGTGCCACGAGGCAACTAAGCTCCTGTGCCACAACTACTGAGCCTGGACTCTGGAGTGCAAGAGCCACAGCCACCAAAGCTCAGGTGCCTAAAGCCTGAGCTTTGCAACAAAAGAAGCCACTGCAAGGAGAAGCCCACGCACTGCAACTAGAGAGTGGCCCCTGCTCGCCACAGCTAAAGCCCGTGCACAGCAACAAAGACCCAGTGCAGTCAAAAATAAATGTAAATAAATATTTTTAAAAAGTAAAGAGGAAACAGGTGACATTTTAATTATCTTATTTAAACTAATATATTAAAATAATATTTTAACATGTATTCAATATGCTGTGATTATTGAGTATTTTGCATTCTTTTTTCACACTCAGACTTCAAAATCTATTGTAAATTTTATACTTACAGCATATCTCACTTTGTAAAAAATATTTATTTTGTTTATTTATTTGACTGTGCCAGGCCTTAGTAGCGTGCAGCACACAAGATCTGGTTCCCCAGCCAGGGACTGAATTTGAGCCCCCTGCATTGGGAGTATGGCGTCTTAGCCACTGGACCATCAGGGAAGTTCCTCACCCATCTCAGCTTTGATCTATATTCAATTTCACAAATTTTGCAGTGAAAAAATTCACATACCAAATTTGTTTTGGAATATTGGATGATAATTCTCTGATATTTCTGAACATCTTGTGAGTAGAGGCACTGGATTTTTTTTGTCCCAGACAATCTTTTCATAAAGGATGTTTGTATATCAAACAGCTCTGGAAGAACACCCATGTTCTAACTTGTGTAGTTAGTCAGAGAGCAAATTATTTCTTTTTCTATCTTTTTGTTCTGCTTAGGCCCTCAATGAATTGGATGATGTCAGTTCAGTTCAGGGAGGACAGTCTGATTTACTGAGTCTACAGATTCAAATACTGGTTGCTTTTGCAAAGACCCTCATCAAATCACCCAGATATAGTGTCTAACCAGTTACCTGGGCATCCTATGGCCCAGTCAAGTTCCACATAAAACTAACCATCACAGTGCACAGTTCAGTGAGTTTTGGCAAACATACATACGTGTGTAATCATACCCTGATTAGATACAGAACATTTCATTCTAGAAAGTTCTCTTGTGCTTCTCTCCAAATTCCTCCCATTCCAGGTGATGGCTGTTCCACTTCTAGAGCCATCGTTTAATGTTGTGTCTTCTTGGGTGTCATACAGATAGACTCACACACTATGTTTTTCTTTTTTAAAAATTTCTTTTGTTCAACACTGTTTTTCAGACTTATCCATGTTACTCACCCTTATTCTTGAAGGATATTTTCCTTGGTATAGAATTCTAGGGTGATAAGTATTTCTTCTCAGCATATTGAAGTTAATATTACACTATCTTCTGTTTCCGTTGTTGACAAATCTTCCATTTTTGCTCTTCAGTCAATCTACCTGTTGATGTGTGTGTGTGTGTGTGTGTGTGTGCGCACGTGCATGTGCACGCATACACTTTATTTGCAGAGGAAATGGCAGCTCTGTGTGGACCACTGGACTGTAGGTGGGCTATACACAGCCCTCCAAGCTGTTCAGGTGTGTAACCCTCCAGGCCACAAAAAGCAAATCATGTAGGATCTTTGATTTCCATGTCAAGGGGACTGCAAAAAGTTTATCACCTGGCCAAGGCTGCAATGTCACAGATGAAATTTAAGTTATTTTATTTTTAAAAATTTCTGGAAGTACTGATTTTGGTTATTTTTCAAATATGATTTGTCATTTTTTATAGTCTCTTGCTCTTTATTCATGTTTGAAACTTTTATTTCTGGCATAATGGTTAAGAGGAAAGACTGGAATTTCATTACCTGGATTTAAATCCTAACTTCTGCTATTAACCTTGGGTAAGTCATTTATCCTCTTTGTTCCTCAGTTTTCTCATCTGTAAAGCAGATAATCATGTAAGAATATGTTTGTTAATGAGTATATACGTTTGTTGATAATAAACGTGTAAGTAATAAGTATATGCTTGTAATGAGAATTAGGAGTTAAAAATTTAGAACAGTTCTTGGCACCGAAAAAGTATTACATGAGTGTTGGCTTCTGCTTTTTGTGGCTGATTATTTTGACAGGAAATTCATATAACATGAGATTAACTATTTAAAAATGTACAATTCAGTGGCATTTAGTGTGTTCACAATGTTGAACAATCATCACCTCTAAGTTCCAAGGTACTTTTATCATTCACAAGGGAGACCTCATACCCATTAAACAGTCAATCCTCATTCCTTTCCATGACACCCACCCCCATCCGTGGCACACATAAATCTGGCTTTTGTCAGATTTATTAATCTGATTTATTAATAAATTTAAGTATTCTAGATATTCATACAAATATAATCATACAATATATTTCCTTTTATGTCTGGCTCCTTTCATTTAGTGTCGTGTTTCCAAGATTCACCTATGTTGTAACATGTATCAGCCCAACATTCCTTTTTATGGCTGAATAGATGGTGATTGCAGCCATGAAATTAAAAGACACTTACTCCTTGGAAGGAAAGTTATGACCAACCTAGATAGCATATTCAAAAGCAGAGACATTACTTTGCCAACAAAGGTCCGTCTAATCAAGGCTATGGTTTTTCCAGTGGTCATGTATGGATGTGAGATTTGGACTGTGAAAAAGGCTGAGTGCCAAAGAATTGATGCTTTTGAACTGTGTTGGAGAAGACTCTAGGGAGTCCCTTGGACTGCAAGGAGACCCAACCAGTCCATTCTGAAGGAGATCAGCCCTGGGTGTTCATTGGAAGGACTGATGCTAAAGCTGAAACTCCAGTACTTTGGCCACCTCATGCGAAGAGTTGACTCATTGGAAAAGACTCTGATGCTGGGAGGGATTGGGGGCAGGAGGAGAAGGGGACGACAGAGGATGAGATGGCTGGATGGCATCACTGACTCGATGGACATGAGTCTGAGTGAACTCCGGGAGTTGGTGATGGACAGGGAGGCCTGGTGTGCTGTGATTCATGGGGTCGCAAAGAGTTGGACACGACTGAGCAACTGAACTGAACTGAACCGAATGTCATTGTATGGGTATATCACAATTTGTTTATTCATTCACCCATTGTTTCCATCTTTGACTATTGTGAATAATGCTGTGAACATTCATGTATAAATATTTATTTGAATATCTGTTTTTAATTCTTTTGGGTATATATCTTGTAGTGGAATTGCTAGGTCATATGGTTATTCTGTTTAATTTTTTTTAGAAATTAGCAAACTGCTTTCCATAGAAGCTCTATCATCTTACATTCCCACCAGCAATGTACAAATGGCTCCAGAGTCTCCAAATCCTCCACTAATTTTCCATTTTTAAAAAGTTATAGCTATCCCAGTGTGAAGTGGTACCTGATTATGGTTTTGATTTGCATTTCTCTAATAACCAATGATGTTGAGCATCTTTTACACATTTGCTGGCCACTTTTGTTTGGAGAACTCTTCTATTCAAATCTTTTGCCCATTTTTAAATTGGATTACTTACCTTTTGTTTGAGTTTTAAGAATTCTTTATGTATGCTGGATATTAGACACTTACCAGATATGTCATTTGCAAATACTTTGTCCTATCCTTTAAGTTGTCTTTTTGATAGTATACTTTGATACACATAAGTTTAAAAATTTGAGCAAGTCCAATTTATCTATTTTTTTCATTGCTTGTGCTTTTGGTATCATTTCTAAGAATTTATTGCTGAATCCAAACTAACAAAAGTGTATTCCTTTTTTGTTCCAAGAGTTTTATATAATTTTAGGTCTTTCACTAAGGAGTTTGATCCATTTTGTTAATTTTTGTATATAATGTAAGGTAGGGGCCCAAATTTGTTTTTTTTTGCATGTTAATATTCAGTTGTCTCAGCACCATTTATTGAAGAGACTATTCATTCCTCATGAGACTATTCACCATGAGTGGTCCTGGCATCCTGTTGACCACAAGATGTATATGAGTTTATTTCTGAATTCTCAGTTATATTCCATTGTCCTATAAGTTTATCTTCATGCCAGTATCATACTGCTTTGATTTCTGTAGCTTTGTAATAAATTTTGAAATTAGGAAGTATGAGTCCTCTTTTTTTTCACGTTTGTTTTTTTGTACTCCTTTGTAATTCTGTATGAATTTTTTTGTATCTTCCATTTCTGTAAAAACAATCACTGGGATTTTGATAGGGATTGTATTGAATCTGTAGATTGCTTTGGGGATCATTGCCATCTTAACAATAACAAATCTAATCCATGAACACAGATGTTGTTGTTTAGTTGCTAAATCATGTCTGACTCTGTGACCCCCTGAACTGCAGCATGCCAGGCTTCCCTGTCTTTCACTGTCTCCCAGGGTTTGCTCAAATTCATGTCCATTGAGTTGGTGACGCTATCAAACCATTTCATCCTCTGCCTTCTCCTTTTGACTTTAATCTTTCACAGCATCAGTGTCTTTTCCAATGTGTCTGTTCTTCTCATCAGGTGACCAAAGTTTTGGAGCTTCAGCATCAGTCCTTCCAGTGAATATTCAGGGTTGATTTCCTATAGGATTTACTGGTTTGATCTTGATGCCCAAGAGACTCTCAAGAGTCTTCTCCAGCACCACAATTCAAAAGCATCAATTCTTCTGCACTAAGCCTTCTTTATGCTCCAACTCTTACATCCATACATGAGTACTGGAAAAACCATAGCTTTGACTAGACTGACCTTTGTCGGCAAAGTAATGTCTCTGCTTTTAAATATGCTCTCTAGGTTGGTCATAGCTTTTCTTCCAAGGAGCAAGTGTCTTTTAATTTCATGGCTGCAGTCAACTATCTGCAGTGGTTTTGGAGCCCAAGAAAATAAAATTTGTCACTGCTTCCACTTTCCCCGCTTCCATTTGCCATGAAGTGATGGGACCAGATACTATGATCTTCGTTTTAAACAGATGAGTTTTAAACAGCTTTTCACTCTCTTCTTACACCCTCAAGAGGCTCTTTAGTTCACCTTCACTTTCTGTCATTAGAGTGTTATCATCTGCGTACCTATCATACCTATGACGGTTGTTGGTATTTCTCTCGGTGATCTTGATTCCAGCTTGTGCTTCATCTAGCTCAGCATTTCGCATGATGTGCTCTGCATATAAGTTAAATAAGCAGGGTGAGAATATACAGCCTTGTCCTACATACTCCTTTCCCAAGTTTGAATCATGAAGTTGTTCCATGTCTGGTTCTAATTGTTGCTTCTTGACCTGTATACAGGAACACTGGATGTCTTTCCATTTATCTAGGACTTTAATTTTTTTAGAAATATTTTGTAGTTTTCAGTATACAAGTTTTGCTGCTTCCTTGGTCAAATTTATTCCTATTTTATTATTTTTGATGTTATAAATGGAATTATTTTATTAATTTCATTTTGTAATTCTTCATTGCTACTTATAGTAGAAATACAACTGGGTTCCCTGTCAGCTTAATGGTTAGGATTTCAGGCTTTTGCTGCCAAGGCCCAGGTTCAGCCCTTGGTTGGGGAACTGAGATCATGCAAGCTGCACAGCTCAGCCAAAAAAAAAAAAAAAAGTACAACTAATTTGTGATTTTGTATCCTGTAATTTTGCTAAATTCAATTATTAGCTCCAATAATTTATATTGATTTTTCTGTCATCTGGAAAGGAAGAAAATTTTAGTTTGTATGACTTGATGTTTTTAATGTCTGAAACTTTTGCACATCAGTTCCTACTCATGATACAGTACTAAGTTCTGTTGTACTTTACTTTCTGGTTTTTAACTGTGAGCTATTATTGAGTCCCTACAGAGTATTTATTTACTTCCACCAGTACCAAGTTGCTGATTTGGAACAACTTTTAAAAATGTTCTGCTTGGGTTTTCAGACTATCCACGTAGTAAGATTTAGAGCTGCAAATTTTCACAAAGTCAAACCATTATTACACACTCTAAGAGAACATTCTCCTGCCACAAAGAATGAAGATAGACATGCAAACTCATCTGTCCGTATTTGGGATGGGTTTTTCCTAATTGACACCACTCTTTGGATGTATTCTGGGCTTTGCCAGAGTCATGAAAATGAAAATATACGAGTCTTCATTTGATTCTTCAGGTGTTCTTAAGATGCTAGCTAGTTTCTGATTATAGCCTGCTTCTTTTGGGCTCCTGGTTTCAATTTGGTTTGGGCTTGAGAGATTAATAACATTTATGTTTTTTACAAAAAGTGCTTTCCCTCCAGCGTTTCGTTGCTTTTTCACCTGAGTTGGTCAGTGTAATCATCTATACTGACATCCACTCACCGAGATACTTAAGAGTCAAGAAGCATCCATCAATTGTAGCCTGCCAGGCTCCTCTGTCCATGAAAATTTTCAGGCAATATTAGTTGGGCTAGTTTCCTTCTCCAGGGGATCCTGTCAACCCAGGGATTGAACCCACGTCTTCTGCATTGCAGGTGGGTTCTTCATCTGCTGAGCCATTGGGGAAGCCCCCATGTTAAGGTGGTTATTACTTAACATACCATGGTGCACTCTACTGTGGCAGTGCTGTTGGTATTTTATGTAGAATAGTTGAGATTTTATGTAGAATAGTTGAGAAAAATCACTGATAGGTTGACATTTGAAACCTAACAATTAAGGAAGAGCGAGCCATATTTTATCTTTGATAATCCCAGGTAAAGAATGATGGCAAACATCTTGAGGTAAGAAAAAGCCCACTGTGTTCAAGCCTCAGCAGAGGCCTGTGTGACTTGAGCTGAGGAAGCTGGTGGGAAAGTTATTAGGGATGAAGTGGTGGGAAGTCACTTTCAGCCTGTAAACTGCTTTTAGGATTTGGCCTTTATTCTGAATGAGATGAGAAACCATTAGGTTTGGAGCAAAGTGATGACATGATCCAATATGGTTTAAAAGGAATATGCCTGGTGTTGCATGGATGATAAATTGCTATGAAATGAAAAGAAGGGAGACCACTTAGGCTTTTACAATAACTGAAAACAATATAGATTTAGACCACATAGACAGACCATCATGGCAGCAGTGAAATGTGGTAAACAGGTAGATTCTGAAAAAAAGTTTTAGGTAGAACTGACAGAGAAGTTTAATTTGCAAGTTTGAGAAACGATGCCTAGGTTTGGGGCAAGTGCAACTGATATGTTTACACTTACGGAGGCCAAGAGGTAGAAACGTGTGTCTATAGCAGTCAAGTCGATCATTCTTTAGAAAGTGAGGTGGATGAATAGGAAGCTGCCCAAGTGTCCAGGAGTGATGGCTGATAATCATACGGTAGTGTTTAACTGTTCTTAAGCAACTAGGGATATCAAAGTATTTCACTGTTTGGCCTTAATTGATAATTTTCAAATTTGACAGGGTAAACAAGAAATCAAGTTTACACAGAGGCTCAGACACTAGTATGTAAGAATGAAAAGTAGTTATTTCATAAAACCATTTTCTACAATACAGAAAAAAATTAAGAGGACTCTTAAAAAACACATTATTTCATCCAGAACGTGCACAACCTGGCAAGAGAGAATTAACAATGGAATGTTAAATATCATATTCCATGTAAAAAAGCAACTATGAGGAACACTGTGTATCAGAATCTTTTTTTTTTTTTTTCAAAATGAGGCCAAGAAAGGAATACGAGTAGTTAGCAGGGTAGCAGGAAAGCATGTGAAATAGTGGTTTACTGGGAACCTGGAGGCAGGGGCTGGGGACAGCCAACTGCAAGCTTCCTAGCCTTTTGTGAACTTTTTCATCTTTTAACATAGAACACTTCAGGAGTGGGAGAGGCTGTCACCTTTCAAAATTCTGGTCCAAATATCTTTACCTTTTATTTTTCCATTACACCAGGGGAGAACAAAAAGTTTTAAGTTACCTTATGGTATGTTTAGAATCTGTTCAATTCAGACTCCAAACACCCTTAACATGACATCTTACCTTTCAACCCTCTCATTCTCCCAAAAGTTGCTTCAGCCAGAGTATGACCAGGGCTCAAATCCATATTCAGCTAGCTATCTAGCCAATCCTTAGCAGAAAACTCTAGCACCTGGTTACTCTTTTTCAACACTACTTGGCTATTAGTTGAATCACATTTCCCAGAATAAAGTTCTGTCTGTTAAGACTGCTACTTAAATTAGTTCATTGTGGGATGTTATTAATACATTAAGTAAACATGTAAATCAACCTATGGCATAATTCATAGTAGTATGAAGTATGTTAGAAATTTAACACTTGAGCATATATGTTCTTACAGCCATGAAAGAAGAGTAAAATAATCAGAGGGTCAAAGTACTTCTGCTGTAGTGTATACAAGGGAGAGCGAAGAACAGACTTCCAAGACCACTTTAATGGCTTCTTCAAACAGGCCATTGTGTCATTCCATAGTTTCTGAATCAGTAGGCCTGGAGTTTGGATTTGATCATTTCCATTTTAAAGAACTTCTCAAATGATAGTGATATTGCTGGTCTTGGGGTCACACTTTCAGAATCCTAAATTCTTTATAGACCAGTTTTTGTTACAACTGTAAGTTCAAAACAGAACTCACACACGACATTAAGTGTGAATTTCATGTTAGCTGGAATTACCAAGTAAGACCAGAGTGTCTTTAAACACAGACTTTAATGGTAACAATTCTTTAAGCTCAGTTAACCTTAGCTATTACAAGTGTTATGCCGATGTCAGTATTAGACAATATTTAGTGACTTGCACTGGGTTCCTCATAAAATAGAGACAAATTCACTTAAAACTATAATCAACAATCATTTAACAGTTTTGTTACGCCAACACAAAACATGGCTAATCTGAGTCACTTCCAAAATCACTAACACAGGATGGTCAATATCTGAAGGATGTCAACTAAATCATTAAAAAAAAAAAAAAAAAAAGTGAGTGTTTCACTACCCCTGAGACCACCAGTTAACTGTGGTTCATACTTTTAAAAAATTGTGAGTACACCCACACAAGAAAGCCAAGTATTTTCTTTTAAATCTGATTATCACATTGCAAACTTGCCCAGGAATGAGTCACTTAAAATGTAATTTATCATTACGTCAACTGGACTATAATCCTCACAGGTTAAGATAAACATAATTTAAAACTGAATTATGCATTAAAAGATGTAAGAAACAGGAAGAACCAAAATCAATTTTTAATGTTAATCATCATTTCAGTGCTATACATGGCACTATTAGTATATATGGGGGAAAGGACAAATTCTTGGATTCTTTAGAAGGTTTCACTGCAGATGATCTCAAGTCCAGTGTTCATACATTCAAAAATGTTGGTTTTCCAGGTACTTTTACTGTTCTGTTAAACCTGGAGAAGCCTTTATGGCTTGTTCCCTTAGAAGTGACATAGGAAATATAGAAAGCATCAAGTCAAAGATACAGAGAACTGGACACATCTATTAATCATTATGACAACAGCTTCAGGAAGTTATCTCTATAAAAACTTAAGGGTTATCTGTAGCTAAAAAGGTCAATTTGAAAGCCAAGTAGAATCCAGCTCTGACAAATATTTTATTCGTTGCTGGTTTTCAAGAAATGATATGCCTACTATAAAAGCTATTATTTTGAGGGAATCTTGTAATTATCCTAAAAATAGAGCCAAAAAGTTTCTTACCTTGTGGAGGTATCTTACTTATTTGTACTTTGAATCCAATACAGTTTTAACAGTAGAATATGTACCCTTGAGTTATTTTTAAAGCAAAGATAGAATGAAAAATTCACTCATTGGAAAATGGTATAACTGGATTGATATTTCTCAATGAAATGCTTATTACAGAATTAACAAAGCCAAAACATTTTCGGAAGGCATGCATTTCACTTTCAGTTTAAAGAACCTTAATTCAATAAATCATGTCCAAACTACATATTAAAATGTTTATAAAAATCAAGCTTTAACATTTATTTTATATCTAGCTTTCCACATCTGTGTGCAGACAAGGAGTAAGATTGCACATAAGTGTAAGCAGTGCAAATATGTGTAAGTGGAGAAAAGTCACAGATGTGCTAGAAATTGAATACAGGACCATAAGAAAGCAATGGACAAATCAAAGAAACTAGGAAAAATTAATAAAACTATAGGGTCAGAATTAGAAAGGGTGAAGAATGATAATGCCCTTGTTACTACAGAAGTTACATTAAGTGGCACAGATTGCACTTGTCAAACAAAAAATAATCCAATAGCATTGACTTTTATTCATTCATGTTAAGTCACCTGAAATGGTATCTGTTGCATTTAAATGCTCATTAATGTAAATGGCAGAACAAATCCATTTTAATGGATATTCAATCCATTAAAAAAACTCAATATCCCACATGGTTAAAGTCACTTCAACATAGCCTCATGACAACTCCCACACCAAAACAGTACTTTATTTTGTAAATTGTGACCCATTATTACTCCCATGTTATGGTCTTTTCAGCTGTCAAGCGTACAAGGTGAAGAAAAAATTTAGTTAGATGGGGGTTGCACCTGGAAAATAAATTTCTTAAACTCCATATACATGTTTCAAATCTGCTGGGTCCCAAGTCCATCTATGAACTCCCAGGCTGCCAGTATCATGTGCAGCATACTAAAGCTACACTATCTGAATAGCTTATTAATTCTGCATAAATCAGGTCAACCAATGTGTCAACCTGTAACAGACTGCGCACTTTTAACTGAACATGGCAAAATATTCACTCTCTTGAACTTTACATCATCTCTGATGTCAAACAATGAGGCAAATCCCAACAGTATATACAAAAAACAGCTATGCGTTTACAAAAGACTGTTTCCCATACTGATTAATCCAGGCAGCTAACTCATTGGTTTATGCAACTTTATTGAAGAAAAATAAATCAATTACTAGCAGAGCTATTAGTTGATCACTCATCCATTGACAACTTGCATCATTTATTCAGTGCTATATTAAACAGTGTATTGGAAGATAGATTAACTAATAGCTCCAAGCCTCCTAACAATTTAAATGAAAATTACAAAATGTTTTGAGACCCTATTTTGGAATACAAAGGGTGTTTGACTTCCAATTTCCATTCTCTGTAGAACAAGAACAGGTCATTCCTTTATTGACATGCATAAAATACATCACATTTTCTGTTCTGCTGATGCTATAAATTCAATACCAATTCTCCAGCCATATCAGTTATGAGCATAAAGTATATCATGTAACCTCAAATCTCTAACAGTGGAAGGCTTAAACAAGAATGGATGCTGCTAGAATAATGCTGCTTCCTTTGATGTGACAACTCAGCATCCATCTCCCTCCCTCTCAGATGATTCTTCAGCATGTTAGAGCAGTGAGGAATGGTTTTAGTCTCATAACCAAGTTAGAGTGAAGACATTGGCCACATAATACACATGCTCCATTTTTTTTTTAAAAATTCTGAATCTTGGGCAACTGTTCTCTTGTAACTACTTTACAGTTTCTAAAAGCAGTTATTGTCCAAAGCTGGAAGAACTTAAGTCTTCTCAGATGAGCATGTGAATGAATGGAGGGAGGTAAACAAAAAATAAAATTAAAAAAGATGAGGTCTGATAGGGGAGCAGCCGGATAAGAAAATCAAAAAAGGAACAGTAATTTAAAGTTTATTCCAGCTATAATGCAGGTTATTCTGACTTTAAGGTAGCATCACATGGCATACTTCTGAGTCCATTCCCGAGATATTCTGTTGTACCTGTAAATAAAAAAGATGTTATTTAAAAATTTAAAATAATTCTTAACACTTAAAAGGTAAGGAAAGAGTATTTTATTTCTAGACTTATCATGGAGTCATCTTTAATGGCTATGATTAGGATAAAGCCAACAAGGAAGAAAAAGCACTGGTACTCAAAGCACTGTAGGAAACAAGACCCTTATGCTTCAATACAGTGAGTGTCCTAATCACTCAAAGTAATATTATAATAAACATATAGATAGGCTAGCAGAAATCAAAGACCTTTTTTCTCTCCTACTACTGAGCTACTGGTCTATTAGAAATTTTACAATTAGTATACATTCCAACAAATGTTAACCTTTTTTTACAATTTGCCATGGACCTATTATCAGAATAGTGCACTTATCTGTAGATCTATAGAAACTCCCATGAAAGCCAGACTGGGCAATGAACTAATAAACATTTTTATCTGAATCCTGGACTTCATGATAATGGATATTACCTAAAAGAGAAAATGCCTTTGAGACTTCAGCATAGGTAGAAGATTCAGACACTGGGGAAGATGATAAAAAAGCAGTAATGTTCAAGAGGAGGTGGGCTGTGAGTTACATGTGCTAATCAAAATCACCTGTTAAAGGGTGGCGACTGGCAATGAACAAACCCCACCTGAGACCTGATGGATGAGACTAGGAGGAGTACAAGTGGGGGCATCTTTGTTTAACATGATCAACAGGTAATTCATACACAAGCAAGGATATTTCCTGCTGAGGAAGATCACTAATATTGATAAAATGCTATCAATTTCTCCCTATTACTACCATGCCACAGGCTACTTACCAGAACAAAAATTACAGTGATAACCTTAAGAAAGGAATATCTAAAAGGACATAGAACTGATTTATATTTACAGTTTGACCTCTATAAAAATATTAACTTCGTTTCAAACCGAGAACTAAACATAGTTCAACCATTTTTCTAACTTTAAGTTCTTTCTCTACCAATTCGTGGTTACCTCACTTAAGGATACCTCTCGTAAAGCCAGCACTTTAAAGCAAAGGTTTCACTTAGCATACAGGTAGCCACAAAGTATAGCTATCACTAATGCATGCTTGTCAGTAATGAACATTTAGTATAGATAGTGAGGCTTTAAAAAGTGTTTATCCCTTACATTATTATCTCTTGGCAAAATTTTAACTAAGTTACCACATTCCATATAGTATTGAAGTTTAAAATATACCAATTTTAAAAGTTAAAATTTAAATACTATAGTAGTTTGAAAAAGATACTAAAATTTTCATTTCTTACTGGTGCTATATAAACTCTGCTTTGCCATGCAAAAATACTCTCAAGCAATAATGACTGCTGGGTATACTTTCACGCTAAACAGAGATCAAGCAGTTAAGTGTACAGTTTTCAGAAACTGCCACATCAGTTACCTTTGGTTAGTTAATATAGTGCCTTAACGCATGCAGCACTCATGTGCTGGCAGTACCATGAATAAGCGCACCATATTGTGCAGATCCTCTTACCCTACAACATAGCGTATTTCTCTGTCCACTCTCTTGCTAACCTATTGTACCTAATTGAACAAGTATACTGAGCATTAATTATAACATACGGAAATTATAATGGTAAAGTTGTACATAAAGAATTCAATATATAAAATATTTAGACCAAATTTTTACAATAGTACCAATATTTTTCTCGTTTTAAATGTGATTGGGGTGAAGAAAAAACACCTTTCTTCCTCAAACTTAAAAGTGATAAACTGCTGAACATGTTAGAAAAAGAAAACATAACCTAAGAAATTAAAAAAAAAAAAACCAACAAAAAACCAATCACATTTCAATAACTAGCTTCTGCACATTTCAACTACCATCTTACCAGAAATAAGCGTCAAGTCTCCTTGGCATCATGCCACAACTTACAGCAAAGTATATAATACTAACTCATTAAGAAAAGCCACTTTTTATATTGTTTTCTCAAATTACTACATACTTACTTATCTCTGTCTGTTTTATAGATCCGTGCAATCTCTGGCACTAGGGGGTCATCTGGGTTTGGATCACATAGCAGTGAACAAATGGATAAAAGAACTGGAAGAAAACAAATGTCTGTTACCCACCACTGGGAATTTGGTTGAATAAAAGTATTTAAAAACAAGTATAATATATATAAACTTCAATCCTCAAAAGAGAATTAGTTTCTATCTTAATTTCCATAAGACAAAGCTTTATAGAGATTTTGATTCATACAAGACAAGTTCCTGGTAGTTAAGAGATCCTAAAAATAGGTATTTGTTAGCATATATTTGTTAGCTAGTTTACTGGCTAGATACAAAAATCTGCCAAATTCAGAAGTTCTGAGATAGTGAAATGATGCCGTATTAATTTATATTACCTTTTCTTTTGCTATGCCACGTTGAATGCGGGATATCTTAGTTGCCTGACCAGGGACGGAACCTGTATCCTCTATAGTGGAAGTGTGGAGTCCTAACCACTGGACCACCAGGGACTTCTCTATATGAACCTTCTCAAATAGTGGAGTGGAGTTTCTTGGTAATGGCTGGAGGGAGGTGGGGGGTGGTGGTGGGGACTTTGAATAAGAGTACAGCTATGCAATATATGCTTAGCTGTTTAGCTTGATAAAATAATCCATTTTCTGTCCTACTCTCAGGGGAGTTTCACAAAAACATCCAACTGCCCCAATGACTACAGGTTTTATCTCCCAGAATTTGTAAGGTAGAGACCATATCCAAGAATTTTGGTTAAATTAAAAAACAAACAAAAAAAAACCAAGATCTACTACTGAGTAGCTCTTCAGCTACAGCTCTCACTCTAACCTATTCGAAACATTAACTTAAAAGATGGAAAGCATCATTAGGAATATGTATCTAATTCATTGTGAATACAAATTATGTGCCACTGTGCAAAGTTTTATAAAAAGTTTATGATATAAAAGTTTAATGTGGTTATGACAATCCTTGAAGATAATAGCAATACCATGAAAAAAAATAATTATAGAAAACAGAACTTTAAACTCAAGTGCAGGATCAGAAATAAAACTAAATCTGCATTTACAGAAACAGTGTTCAGTATTACAGTGCATTCCCAATGATGGTAAAACCAAACAAACCTGGAAAATAGTATTAAAGTCTTCTTCATACCAGGTGCCTGGTGTTAAGAGAAAAGAAAAGACCTGAAAAGAAACTTGAATGTATCCAGGGGGGTGAAAAATGGGCCTGAAATAATGCTGCACCTAAAAGAACGACAGCAGCATTTACCCAAATTGTCCCCACTCCCCACACAAAAGTGTTTCTGATTAATCAAACAAAATTCTGGGAATGCTAGACAGTCCCTTCAAAGAGATTCAAATGCACTGTACAAGGACACAAAAGGCTTGATGTCCTGACTTAACAAATGAATGAACAAACGAAACCTGTTTCAGTTTGCATTTACCATACTTCTAAAAATAAAACTTTTTGTAAAACACTATTAACTATTTCAAGAAATAATCTGGGGAATGCTACATTAACTATTCAGCCAAAAAATAAGAATGCTTAAGAGTTAGCTGCTATCCTCAAATTTCTGAAATACAGTCATAATAAGCAACATTAAAAACTCATTTTGTGTATTAAGGAATCCTAATAAGCCAGCATCAAAAACTGAAAATCACTAAAAGGCAGACTTCCTTCTCATTAAGTAGCTTTGTGGTAGGTGATTTTTATTTGTGGGGTAAAAGTGACATAAAAGCCACCAGAGTTGTTTGAAAGAGATGGAGAGATATTCCATCTCCATCTGGAACATCAATGTGGAAACCTGACAACCTATTAAAGATGCCACACAACGGATCCCTATTAAAGTAGAAGAGCAGATATATAGAGACCTTTCTCAAGACTATGAATTTTAGACTATTATTAGGTAGGAAACAACCTACCATGATACATGAAAACTTAACTAAAGGTTTCTTAAAAAGGTTTTTTATCTAAAAAATAAGAAACACAGGAAAATGAAAGCAGAATTTTCCCATAAGAAACCTGAAGTTCAAAAGCTCTGTTAACTTTAGGTATACCACTTTTGCTAAATGGCAACGAGTGAGTGAGATGTACAAGTGGCTTGGGATTGAAAAATATACTAAGAAAGCTATTAAATGCTGCTATTGTTATTTGCAAATAATGTCCCCCTCCATCTGAATGTTAACTTCTTCCCACAAAATCTTTAATCAATACTGCTAAAAGCAAAAAGGATGTAACTTCTTGTTCCTTTCCCCATCTTTATCAAAAAGCTGGCATTATAAAAATACTTAGGTAAGTCAGCTCAAAAATGAAACACCTTTAACTATTAGAAAAATCAAAGCCGCTAGTATTTTACCTTTAGAAATAGTTAAAGCAGGAGACCACTGTGATCTTAGAATATCGAGACAAATGCTGCCATTACTGTTAATATTTGGATGATAAATTCTTGTTGTAAATGCAACCTAAAATAAAAAAACAACTTTATTTTTTCCAAATAAAAACAAGCATTGTAAACTTTGACAAAAAACTGTAGCTACACTTAAAATAGTTAAAAATTTTAAAAATCTAATAGCTAAAAGTTATACACATAAAAGCACCTATATTCTGACCAAGATCCTTCAGGGGCTTCTTTTTAATTAAAATAGAAAATATAACCATGTGGCAAAAATTTTATTATCAGTGATATGGTGGGTTGTTTCGAAGGTTAACTTTGGCCCTACCATAGCATGAGTATCAAGGGAGCAACTTTAAGGGAATTCAGGATTCACTAACAAATTAGAAACTTTCCGATGTAGACCAAAGCATACAGACTAGCTCATTTAAGGCATCAAGGTACAAAAGCATGTATTAGAACCTCCATTTCCAACTGTACATAAAACACACATTTGAATATCACAAAAGTATTTTCATTTAAAGCAACTGTCATATCGTACCTTTAACAGAATTGTGAAGATAGTTTGTGTGTGCAAACTCAAAGCCCAAAATATATTGTAGTCTTAAATCCCAACACAAATATGGTATACTTTTTAGCAACATGTGAAAACGCACAATGAAGGTGAGTATTTGGAAGGCTAGTATTTAAGACACTAGAGTTACTGATCCAAATCTGTATAAGCACAATAAAGTGGGAAAAATGCTTCCACATGGTGTATTTGAGCCTTGCAACATAAAGGATAAGGCAATTCTTAACTTCAGTTACAAAGTTCAAATCCAGGTTTAGCTCTTCTTTTAACTAAGGCTAACAGCATTCAACATCAGTGATTTAATTCAGTATATGCATTCAAGCCCCAATTATTCTTATTCATTATACACTCACACTAGTTTAGCCTTAACTTATGCAGAACCCAATGTTCTATTCCTCTGGAATAAAATACAAATCTTTACTCACAGACTTCGGAGTGGGGGGGAATACTTGCCTTAGGTGGTTTGAAGGGGTAGTCTGTAGGAAAATGAATTGTCAAAAAGAATACACCGCCTTGATATGGGCTGTCATTCTGTGAAAAGAAAAATATGCTTAACTCTGCTATTTAAAATGATGCTAAATAATTCATGTTAACATTTATTTTCTAAGCATTTCTCTAATATGAAGCAAAATTACCTATTTACACGACAATAGTCTAAATTATTCCATGATAAAGTTCTTATTAGTGAAAAATCACAATATTTACTATAGAATAAGGAATTGTAATTTAGATCCTGTTTTACATGAAGTCTAAGAATTTTAGAAAAACTATTCAGAAAAACAAGGTTCTAGATCCTAGTTCTCATAAAGTAGTTAACAATGAAGTCTACATAATAATGTATCAAATTATAATCTGAAAATACAGTTTTCATATATTTGTTGAGTATTTCTTCTAATGACAGTCATATACACAAACAACCTTGTACCTTAACAGGCTATTCTGGTCACTGCCAAACCAGAAAAACTCCCCTCAGTAGGGGAAGTAGAATAGAAACAAAGGAAGTTTCTAAGAAGTTTCGTTCCCAATTGGCCCCTCAAAATTCTCATTTAATAAAACCATGATAGTCTTTTCTTCAACATCACACCACTAAATTCTTTATAGTAAGTCAATACATAAAATTACTAGATTTGCAAAACTTGGGATGTTTGCTTTGCACACTTGAAACAGAAGATATAAAATTTCAAGCTACAGCAGTACTTTTTCTCCTTAAATGTTTTGCTCATTGTAATTTGACTATGAAAAACTCTTCAGTAAATAAACATCATATAACATTAGTATGAAGTAACATTTGGGAAACTTACTAGTATTCCACATTTAATTTAACCAATACCAAGAAAAAGATATCACTGTTGCCATTTCATGAGTAAATAAAATAGGACTTAAAGTAACTTAGTGAACTATACAATTTGTTCAAGATAAAACCAGGATTCAAGCCCAGGTCTTCTGAAAACCAACGTATCAAAGAATAAAAAGTGATGTGGTCAAGGATTTTAAGGGCAGAGTTTTTTTAAAAAATGGAATTGCATAACTGCCTCTGGATATGCAGAGTCAACCTGGAAATGTGTCTGAAAATCTGCAGTAATTGAATTATTATCAATACCCATTCCTCTCCATTTAAGTGAGGATGTATACAGTGCTATTATGAACCTTTTATTGTATTATGCCCACTCCTTATGCGAGGCAAATAACCTTGGCAGGGCTGACACTGTAGTACAGCTCATTTAATCCCACCCCTCTGTAAAATTATTAAACATTAGTTGAATTACTAACTCCATTCTACTTACTAGGTAAGTGAAAGGGACACAGAATAATTTCTCATCTTGGTAAGTCTACAGTCTGGTAGAGACATATAGTGAAATTTTATAAGCTATTATGAAGAAATGAACAAGGGTATCTACCTGGGGTTTAAAGGAGAATGGTCAGTTTACTGACCATCAAGTTAAAAGATACATACTACTTAATGGGAGAGCTACTATTTGAATGTCTTTCCTACTTCCAAGTCCCTCTGCTTCATAATGCCTACAAAACTCTAATTCAAGAACATTAAGACTGCAAAATAGCATCTGAGAAGTACAGAAAAATCAAAGACACAAGAATGTGATCCAAATTTATTAGATTAACATATCATTGTTAAATAATGACTATTCATTGGAAATAGATGCTTCAAATAGCATACCCTTTTATAAAATAGGCTCATATGGAAGATACATTTTTACCGAGTACAGTTAACAATTTAAGGGTAAACTGTTTTAATGAAAACATGTTTTCATTAAGCTTAATTTCAAAAATTCTGTTTAAGCTTTCATTCCAAGTTTCATACAATCAAGCACTATACCTGACTGCTTCTTAAAGGTAGTCTAACAATAGATTTAGTCAAAATCAAATTTCATCTTTGTTCAAAAAAAAAAAAAACTTATAGAATGAAAATATTTCAATGTTACAAATTAACACCAAAACTCCAGCAAAGAGTAAAAACTGGTAAAAACAATACACGATCTAAAGACAACCAAAACATGTCACCTAAAAACTAAGGCTCTACATTTGAATTTACCATAAATCAAACAATATACCAAGAAAAACAAAAAGGAATACTTTGATAAACAAACTGAGCCAATCTTAGAGATGAATACATAACGGATCTCTTCTTAAGAAACCTTCTACCCTGGTTTTGCTACAATTAGTCCAAACTGCTCCTCCCTCAGTGTCTGTCTGTACTCTTCCCCTAAGGCAACTATGATATACTGATATTCTGCTTCTATCTCCGGTCCCACACTTATTTTGGTAATTCTAGGATCTATCTTTAGTATAGTTATTCCTTCTAGGACATATATTCAAATGCCTATTGAGTATGTTCTACTCAGATGTCACAAAAACTGAAACCACAATAGCCAAGCCACAAACTAGGATCTCATCATTGATTTCTTCCCCATCTTCTCATAGTAGATACCAAATCTCAAAAATCCGTAATAGTCTTCTGAACTGGAGTCCTCTCCTTTGTATCCACTGCTTTAGCTCAAAATCTTACTAACTTCTGTCTACATTATGGCAATGGTTTACTACTGGTATTCCTGCCTTCACTCTGGTTTTCCCCTCCAATTTATGCCTCACCCTAATGCTGAAGTGGTCTTTTCAAGATAAAAGTTAACTCCCGCTTGAAATCAAGCACAGCTTGCCAAGACTGAAGTTCAAATTCCCGTGCTTTAATGATCTGGTTTCCAACAATCTAGTCTCATCTTTCACCTCCTCTCCAGAATACATTTCTTACTTCACAGTAAATAATGCTTCACATTTCCTTTTTCTCATATTTCTTTCCCCTACACTTGGAATATTCTTCCTTACCCACAGGATCCTACCTATACTGTAAGGTCCATCTGATGCTTAAATGTTTTTCAAAAGGTAAATAATACAGTCCTCCCTTGAGTCCAAACTGCTGGCTGCCCTTTTAAAATATCTTGCTCTGTATAGTTACTATTATTCAACAAAAATTTAACATTTAATTTTCCTCTTACGCTATACAGCTCCTTAAAGAGTAAGGTACTAAAGATGAGTTTTCATGTATTATTAGCCTTTGCAGGGAAAACGTAATAGTCAACATAAACTGAAAAATTCACCCCTGTGTAACAATAAAACATTTCATATGGACCAAATATTTTACTTCAGATAGTTTTTGTAGCTGATTCTGCTCAGGCTGCCAACAATTACATTATTCACATACACATTATGTGAATGGCTATTTATCTTAGATTAGGTAGAATGAAGTTATTGTGGTTCTCAAAATAACTTCAAAATTCCTTCTAACAGCTCCATTCCCAATTTTAAAAAGCAAGCACAGAAATATCAGAAATAGGTAAGGAAATTAAGCTTCTTCTCACTGCATCAATGTTACAGAAATTTCCCGTAGTACAAAATAACCAACAAAATTTAAACACCACGTAACTAGCAATGGTCTGCCAATTCTTTCAAAGCTTTATCAGTATGTGTGATCCAAAGTTCTTGTCTTCAGAAAGAATAAGGTAGCACACAGGTTTTAAGAATCATGTGTTTTTGCTCAATCATCAAGAGCACTTCCTTACTATACTCCACCAAAATCCAACAGTAACTCTACTAACAAAATAAAATTATCTAATCAAACTGTGATGTTTTGTCACAAAGATGCAGTCAAAAGTCAAAGTAACATGGTTTGTTTCATTGATATACTTAATAGTAAGGGTAACTGTTAACCATGTACAAGCTGACATTGAAACTTAGGTGCTTACTTATGAAGCACGATTAAGATCTGCATTTTGGGTGAGTTTTTATAACTTTTGACTCATTCCTGATATTGTCAAACAATGAGAATTAACTTCCGTGAAAACCAGTAAATTTCAGAGGCTAATGTTACTAAAGCAGAACTCTTGTTATTATGGTATAAATATAATTTTTGCTCTTGTTAATCAGGGGTAGAGTTCTGAAAATAAAATATTTGTTTTTGAAAGAAGAAAATTGCTATCCTTTATATTAACAGGTTGCTGGAAAAAAAATTAGCAAAAAATAACCATAATCTGAAGTATATATATGAAATATATGAAAAATGTTTCCTGGAAATAAAAGCAAATCAAACACCCCAAAATTTTTTCAGATAAGCAATCTCCTATTCTATGGAAGACTACTAATGAGCTCCTCAATTATGCTTCACTTTGATTTACTAAAGGTGAACTTTTGGAAGGGAATAAATAAAAAAGCAGTTTCAAAAATCAAGCAGAAAAACATAACACTGGTTTAAAAGAACTGGTTTATTACACACACCATCCAATCACAAGTCTTGACTACCAACTCTTTCATGCTTTATTAGTACTGACAACTCATTTTCATGAGAGTATCTTAAAGCACCTCTGAATCAAAGGTGAGTTTTATTTGGTTCAGATATGGCAAGGCATTGTACTGAACTCTGTGCTTTGAAAACTGGTGATCTATAATGGGAAAATTCTACAAGTTGCAAATTTAAGTGCCGAAGTGGACTTGGTAGACTGTGGCAGATACACACATCTCATCTGAAAAAAAGGAAGCCACTTGCTATTCCATCCTAAGCCTAGTCAGGAGGCTTTTATGTGAAGACTGTCAACTTTTAAAACATTGTGTGGGTCAGGAATTCTCTGGTGGTTCAGTGGTAAGACACAGTACTTCCACTGCAGTGAGGCACGGGTTCAATCCCTAGCTGGGGAAATCATAAAATCCCCCAAGTCATGCGGTGCAGATAAAAAATAAAAACACTGCCAAACTGGGTCAGCCATGAGTCACATAAATATGTATATTTAAAGGGGGTGGGAAACACAGAGCAGTGGCAGATCACAGTTTTGTTACCAATTAGACAAAAGCAAGCACTTAAAACAGTAAAAATATACCTGGAGGTAACTGGAAACAATCCTGACTCTGTAGTTTTCATTAGGATAATCCAGACATACTTTAAACTATTAAAAATATCCCCCTCCATCTTATTTATAATCAGAACTGTTAAATAAACATGTGCTAATCCAACCCACCCTCTGGCTAACTTTTCAAGGGTATTTCCTCTTTTATAATTATGAACTACTTAATATCTTACCTAGTACATTATTGCCATTTATAGTGAAATTAAAATACCAAAAGGGGTAAGAAAGCAGAAAATTCAGTAACAAACACACAACTCAGAACAGAAATCCTCACGTGCCTTCCAAGTTAAAAAAAATGTTAAGTATTGTGCAAGATACAGTCTTACCCCAAGATGTTTTACTGCGCTCTAATTCTGTGAAATTCTTAGATGGTATCCATAATTCTGAATATTCAATTATCCAGCAATACAGTTTCTTATCTACCCAGGATAGAAAGGAATTTTGCTGTATTCAAAATATCACTTTCTACCTAAAAATATTCAAATTTTATATGAAACTAAAGTTCTAGTAAAACTCAAAATATCAAAATAATACAATTAAGCTAGATTTTAGGCAGTTACACATTGAGAGTCTCTGAGAACACCATGATATGGTCAGAAAACTAATTGGCTCTGTAAATCAGGAAGTTCTGTGACAATACTTTACATTGCTATGAGGGAAAATTAGAACAGATATTTGACAGGTCACAGAAATGCTAAACATAGAACCCAGGGAATACTGTACTTAACAAATGACTAGTTTCTTTCAAAAGCAATACAATTATGGCATATCCCAAATAGAATTACAATGTAATGAAATAAAGCTATAAAGAGTTAGTTAAAAATTACAAACTAGATTAATGCTGCGTTGTTAATTAAATCTTTGCTTTTCATTATCAGTACTTACAGGTCCCATAATTGTGGCTTGCCAATGAAACACTAGAAAAAGAAAATACTCTTGTTATTGTCTAAAAATATACAAGCTTTTTTGAAACTAATGGTAAAAATCAAACTTGAAAATTACTTACTATCATCCCCAACTGGACCTGCAGAACATTGTGCTGGAGGGTCACGGGCCAAATCACTAAGTTCCTACACCAAGACAGAAAATGCTGGGTCATAAGACCGTAACAGAAAGAGTCATCTGCTTTGTTATTTTCACACCATTCTTTAAGGGACATATAATCACAATTTACATCAACAATACATTCCGTAAGAAATGAAAACATAACCAACCCTAGTCCAGTTCCTGGGACACACTAGGCATAGTTATTTTATAGACGCATACCAGAACAATCATCTTGGCTAAGGGTCATGGAAGCATACACACACACTGATATGAATTTTCATCACAGGCATACCTTGTTTTGTTGTATGCTTCATGGATACTGTGTGGGGGTTGGGAGGGTGTTTTGTTTTTAAACAAACTGAAGGTTTGTGGCTATCAGGGCCTTCTTTCTATAAGCACTTGCTCATTTTCTGTCTTTGTACCATATTTTGATAATTTCTTGCACTATTTCAAACCCTCTGTCAGTTAAAGAAAAAAGATTACAACTTGCTCAAGGTTCAGATGATTAGTGTTTTTTAGTAATACAGTATTTTTAAATGAACGTATGTACATTTTTAAAGACATAATGCTACTATATACCTAACAGACTATAGTAAACATAACTTTTATGTGCAATGGGAAACCAAAAATAAAAAATACGTGTGACTTGCTTTATTGTGATATTCGCTTTATTTTAGTCATCTGGAACCAAACCCTCATTATCTTCAAGGTGTGCCTGTACATGAACAAAAGCTGTCCTACAAAATGAAAATGTTGTAATCTGATACTTCTCTAGGTTAAGAACTTAGGGCAGTTTTCAACATTCATATTATTGCTGAACTTTCAGACCATCTCACAGGCCCTATCTTAATCACCGTCTACTTTCTTATATACTGTTTTTTCTGAAGCACACTACCCAATGACCACATTTTCTCCTTAAAAATCTCTCATGGGGCTAGGTAAGTATCCTTTTTGGTTTGATCTCCTTAACCCTATACTCAACACCTTGTCTTTCACTCAACATTGAGTGTAACTCTGGAACAATCCATCTTTCTAGGTAGAAAAGTGGTTTGCACATAGCAAAATACAGAGCTTCCACAATTCCATTTGACCTTAATTCCCAAAGTGTATCTAGCCCTTCCATGACTTGTGTATAACCCATAGGGATAATCTTATAAGAAAACAAAGCTGTTTTTACAAGTTTTAAAAAAATTTATGATACAGCCTTATCTCTATATACCAGTATGTAAATTTCTACAGCATAGGGATTTATAGACCCTCTAAGATCCCCTGGAGGAGGAAATGGCAACTCACTCCAGTATTCCTGCCTGAAAAATTCCATGGACAGAGAAGCCTGGCAAGCTACAGTCCATGGAGTCACAAAGAGTGGGACACGACTTAGTGACTGAGCACACATGGACAATAATGGACTTTACTACGTGGTCAAAATAATGCACTTCAGAAAACAGTCAACTGTTTAGAAATGTGAGTTTAGATTCATTCCAGTTTAAAAAAAAAAGTGTCAATAAAGAATTGTCCTTAAGAGTAATCATTTTGCACTATACATGTAGAATTATTGTGCTGTACATGTATTAAGTTATACAAAAAAGTGCCTTGATAGACACTTTGCCAACTTGCTTCTGAAACTTAAACTACAACTACTTTTAAGTTTATCAAGACAGCCAGGGAATGCCAGGAGTCAACTTTAAGAAGATGGACGAGAAGTTCAGATCAGACCTTTACAGTTGCCTATGTAAATTTACTTCATATGTTCAACATATTTGAGAAAATTAATTCTAAACACTTTGATTCTGAAGGGTAGGAACAACAGAAGCCCTTATCCCAGAGTTAAGCAAATAGCTAAAGCTAGACAAAACAAAAAACCCCACAAGTGAAACTAAGCACGGAAAGAGGAGCCTAGTGGGCTATACAGTCAACTGGTTGAAGAGTCAGACATAACCAAGTACACGCGCACACACACCCCTTTAGCTTAGAACTGAACCATAGTTTTTTTTTTGAGAAAAATAAATAATGCTGGCAACTGGAACTAATCAACTATCCAGATGACTCTGTCATAGGCCAGATTAACTCCCATAAAGCACTGTAGTTAGGAATCCAGTATAGTCTAACTGATATGAAGAGAATTTTTTTCCATGTCTCAAACTTCTTTAACAAGTTCTTTTAACTGGTTCAATGAAAAAAAAGATAAATCAGAAACCTAGGCAGTCTGATTTCCTCTTAAAGACCATAAGGGTCCAAAAAAGTCTATTTTAAGGTTAAAAATGTACCTATTCTGAACCACCCTCACCGCTTTCCTATACGACAATAAATTAATACAAAAATGCTACTAAAACCAAATACAAACTTGTGCATACAACTCAAATGCTCAAACACAGCAACATGAAATAAGAACGATGAATATGTTCCTCCCTCAACATGATCATAGTGGAGTCTCACTTTTAATCCAATTTAGACCCACTATGTCCTAGCATTATTTCCTCACTCTAAAATAGAAATGCCTATTTTACAGAAGTTTTGAAGGGATGAATTAGGTAAAAGTACTCTAGCACACTATCTGGTATTTAATGTATTAGGTACTTAGTAAGCAGACTACCCATCTGGAAGGCAAGATTTCTTGGATAGGTGGCTCATTTATTAAACAAAATAAATCTGCTTTATAAATAGGCTACATTATTATAGCCTTAGCTCATTTCAATCTTTTGCCTGTGTGATTATGCTTAGTTGTCTATAACATAATCATCTAGCAACTGTCTGGCTCATGCTACAATATACATTAGTAATAACAGGTCAGCAATTCAGGGACTATTTGTGGATGCGGTTTTAAAGAAACCATTTTACCAGACTGCGTGCGTGTGTGCTAAGTCACTTCAGTCGTGTCTGATTCTTTGTGACCCCATGAACTGTAGCCTGCCAGGCTCCACTGTCCACGGGGATTCTCCAGGAAAGAATACTGGAGTGAGCCGCCATTTCCTCCTCCAGGGGATCTTCTCAACCCAGAGGATCGAACCCACAGTTTCTTATGCCTCTTACACTGGCAGGCAGATTCTTTACTACTAGTGCCACCTGGAAGCCCAGGTTGAATCACACAAAATTGTTAATACTTGACCTTTTCTGAACTACAGAAACTGCAATTTCATGCAGTTCTATCTAAAAATGTCTAGTAAGCATTTGCATTCAAATATTACTAACATTAGTTTCTTACACAGATCTACCCCAAATCATGTACTTTTATGTACTTAAACACATTACTGAAGTGATGCTGAAACCACTTCATAATAAAATTCAGGAATCTACAGTTGACCTGGAATATATCTATATCCTGTTAAAAGTTGCACATTTTATGAAAAAAGCCTAAGAAGATATTTTGAAACAGTTTTCCTGCACAGGGACATCTTTGAATCACCAAGCCTTTATGTGTTAGTATTCACTCCTTTAGAGTTAATGAACAATTTCAGGAAAAGTTAGCACTGAATTTCAGCTCTTCACTCCCATAATTTCAGGATCTTTCTCCCCTCAGATAATTTGTAAATGCCTTATGTTCCAAGTTCTCCATAACTAAGACATCTCTTAATACTCAAAGATCTATTATTTGGCCAATTAACTTATGTACCAAAATCCACTTTAACATCCGAACTTTAAGGATCAAAATACCTTTTACATAAAGACAAGGACTTACTTCAAAGATACCAAATAATTCTCATGACACTAAAACATAAAAGTATCTGAGCAGTGAAAAAACATGAGAAAAGCTTAGAAAGTCATCTCAGGTGCTCTTCTATGCAGCATTTTAAAGGTGTGCTCAAACCACCTTCCCTTTCTGGAAATGTTTTTCTCTTACTCTAAACGTATATTGTAGTGTTGGGTGATTGTTGGTTACCATTAACCAACTATTCAGAAAGGATAATCATAGAATTTCATACCTTCAGCTTCCGTGGTTAGCTCAGAGCTGGAAATAACGCAAGCTAGAACCTGATTGTATCAGTCTGTCCCTCTATCCCTACCGGAGAGTTTTCAAATTGAAGCTAAAAACTGGAAAGGTCATTTCCTTCCTTCTCTAATCAGGAGCTGCAGGGATGTGACCCAGAGCTATTGGCAGGCACAAGCCCTGAAATTACATGATGAATCCAAAGAAAAAGAGGCCACATTGGGCAGCAGAGATTAAAAAAGACGCACTTGGCATACAGATATGCAATTTCAGTTCCTAAGGCTGTAGCCTGCTCTAATTCCTACAGTTACTGTTTTGATTGTTAACTATTCCCGTTTTCTCCTAACAAATCCAATAAGTAGGGGGACAAAAAAAGAGAGATAACCATCTTAAGCAGAGTGCTACCTGGGTTCTATTACTATTATACACATTTATCCCATGAAAATACAATGTACTGCTTTAATCTGGCTGTAACATGTGTAAGAAACATAAATGAAGCAAAGCTGAAAAATCAAACTAGAGAACCAGGAAGAAATCATGTGTCTTACCTGGTAAAGAGCTAAACTTTCAGTGACAGAAGCTTAAGTAAAATCTATTTTTAAATAAAAAGCGTAATATTAGCACATTTCACCAAAGCATTTATTCATTTATATGGAGATTGCCTTTTTGGTGTCAAGCATATTACATCTGAAAATAACAAGATAGACCATGAATGCCTTCCCCAATAGACTAATAGAAAGCAGACATAATATAAAAAAATAAAAAATTACGTTTCAAATAACCTGAATACTTAAAAGGCATTCAACTGCTTTGTGAATTTTCAAACGGTTATCACTAACCTTGCCTGAGTTTAAACCAGTGATACTTGAGCTCGGTCTTGATAGAGGGATAAGCAAGCATTCAAGATAGAGAAATTAAAATCCAGGGGAGTGAAAGAAAACAGGATGTTAAAAAACTCGCTTGTAGTTTGGTATACCAGACACACAATGGGGTACAGGTTAAGAAAGTAGCAGATATGGCTAGAAAGGTTAATCAGGGCTGGATCTTTCGAGTCTTGAACACTATGGCAAAGACTATTATTCCACAGGCAATGCGAAGCCATTGATCGTTTTCTGAGCAGGACAAATGGTTGAATTTTTTGATATACTAGCAATACTATCGGAGAAGACAATGGCACCCCACACCAGTACTCTTGCCTGGAAAATCCCATGGACCTAGGACTAGCCTTGTGGGCTGAGTCCATGGGGTCACTAAGAGTCAGACACAACTGAGCGACTTCACTTTCACTTTCTACTCCCCTGCACTGGAGAAGGAAATGGCAACCCACTCCAGTGTTCTTGCCTGGAGAATCCCAGGGATGGGGGAGCCTGGTGGGCTGCCGTCTATGGGGTCGCACAGAGTCCGACACGACTTAAGTGACTTAGCAGCAGCAGCCATAGTATACTAGAAATGACTGACTTTCTAGATCCTTTTACCATACCCCTTTCAGATTTTAAGTGTTGCAGATCTTTCATGTACTCCCCACATACCCTTCCCTTTCCCTGACAAGTTAACAAGACTATCCTAAATTTTTTTGACCATCCTAAATTTGGTTTCTGTAGTTTCTTCACATTTTCATACACTCCTAGCCATGTAAATGGCATTATTTGTGACAAAGACTAGGAATTCTAATAATCTGATGAACTGCTGACCCTCTATCCCTAATATAGATGCCCACACAATAACTTTTACTTAACTTACGGGATATCAAAGACCATCCTCACCCACATATTGTAGGAACTCCTGCTACAAAGGATAGATGAATAGATAACAACATTAGGAACATAAACTTAAGTCACCAAGGATGAAAATTCTTAACACACTGATCACTTTACCTTTACAATCTTAATGGAAATAGGTCTTCTATCCATTTTACATTAGTGCCCCCTTAAGAGGGGAAAGCAAAGACTGAATCAAACCAAATGTAAGACATGCTGAGCTTCAGGACTGGTTGGAGAGCAAAGTAGTGTTATCTACTAGACAACCTAAAAAACAGGTCCAGAGATACATTTAAGGCTACCTTCTCAAGTGTCCTTGCACCAAAGATGTATTTAAAGTTAATAACTTTGACATGGTATTTTGCAAACTGGAGACAAAAATTTCAATCCCACCAACCCAACTCTTCATTTTACTCAAGGAATAAATGCCACAAATTAAACAAGACACAGAAAATTGGTATTTTCTTGTTTCTCCTTATTCACCGTTGGTTTGTATCTCACTATACTCAGATTGAGCCTAGGTTACCCATTTTTCAAGTTATGTGGACTTTAAAGTCAAGTAAGAAAACAATTATTTGTGGCACTGCAAGAACCATATTTATTAGATTTGAGATCAGTTTCCAATGTAGCATCTATTCAAAGAATTTTCAAAAGCTATTTTGTCTTTGGTGTTCATCTTATGACTTTAGAACCTAAAGGTTTCAAAGGCTTTAGAGACAAAAACAATTTATAAAATTATACGAAAAACTTCAATTGTCAGCTTTTTGCTTCTTAGTAGTTTAAGAGGAACAGTGGCAAGAATCAGAAAGAACAGCTCATATATAGAACCAACAAAGTCTTCGTACTTTGACCATACCTCCCGACCATAGAGAAAAGCATTACTTAGGTGAGTTCTTTACCAACTATCAAGACCACTGAAATAGAAAATAGGGGGCAGGGAGTTTGGCACGCACTAGCTAAAGGCTCCACTCACCCTGAGAGGGCACTAAGATGGATCAACAACATATTAACTACGTATGCTTACGTGTGTGTACTCAGCTGCTTCTGACTCTTCGCGACCCCATAGACCACAGCCTGTCAGGCTCCTGTCTGTGGAATTTTCCAGGGAAGAAAACTGGAGTGGGTTGCCATCTCCTACTCCAGGGGATGTTCCCGACCCAGGAATCGAACTGGCATCTCATGCATCTCCTGCATCGGCAGGCAGATTCTTTACCACTATGCCACCTGGGAAGCCCCTAATATAACTAGGGCACAATGCTGAAACATGTATTGTCCAATAAAAAAAAAAAAAGACACTTTTTCGCCATGATGTGCACTTGTGGGGAAATCTCCTTTGAGGATCATTTCCCTTTGAATTGCTTCTCCTGAGACCTGAACACCTGGCAGTGTGAGAATCCAGGCCTTCTCCCACTGGGAAAATATGCTTCTCCTTTCCCTTAAAAGCCTAAATAAACCCATAGAAAAATAAGTCAATGAATTTTCTCTAAAAGCCAACCAACAAGGTATAGCTTAAGCCAGTGAGTGTTTTCATCCGGAGGTACATGATTAAGCAGTAATGAGTCTGACCATTGTTTATGTGGGACTCAAAAGCCTACAGTTTATTTTGAGGAAGATCTTTGCTTCCATCATCATGGGACACAGTATTTTTGACAATTGACTATTAGAGGTAAAACATGAGAAGGATGAGAGATACTGGCTAAGAGCAGAAGTCTAAACATAATGCTAAGTATTTGCTTTTGTTTCTCTAGCTTATAAATTGAAAAAATAAGATTATGAATAACAAAATTATAGACCAGACATATGGGTGGATGAGTTACTAGTAAAGATTCAAAACCTCCAGTACCTATTATTTATGCACTCCACTAAACATTCTTTTAATGACCACCACTACTTACTCATTAGAGCAACATAACCAAAGCCAACATTTACAAAAACAAAGTTCCCATTTAATCAATTCTGCTGTTGAGGTGTAACTTCCTAAATAACCTTTTCTAGTTTGTCTAGTTCCATCATTCTCTCAAGGACTTGCAAAACTTAACTCAGATGACTACTGTGGTAAGGTCAAGTACAATAATTATGATATTAAGTATAATAATTACCACCACATTCCACAATCATGTTATTCCAATCTCTGCCATCCATTTTGCATCAAAGTCATAATGACTAAAGTAGCACAGACACATTTTGTATCATCAATTTGGGGAAAACTTAAAGTTCATTCCCTTAGTATAAGCTATTTCTTGTATTTAAGAGCCAATTTCTTTCAACACTTTCACTTGAAGATTTGTATGACCATGGGAATCCACACGATAAAGACAGATCTTGCCTCTTAAACCTATACTGACCAACATAAAATATTACCCTAGGAGATGGATAAGATGAGGGCATGATGTAGGAAGCAAAGAGAATAAGTGCCTTAAGAAATTTTGAGATAAGAATCACCCTCAAAGAGGCTTTACAATCTAGCAAATATAAAGGTATATCCTCAGACCAATGATAAAGGTCAACATGCAATATTAATTGCCCAACTAGTAAGACAATAATTGCTCTAATTCTTATAAACATGAAGTCTGCTATGAAGTAAACAAAAAATTTTTAACTTCAATGTTGTGAAATTTAAATACCGTACGTAGAAACAAACAGGAAGAAAAACAAATATTTCAGAAATGCATGGCTACTGGAAGTGATTTCAAAAGAAGGGAGTTTGGCAAAAAGATTTTCAGGTCTGAACAATTTCATATATGGAAGGAATAGCCCTTTTAAAAGTCAGTTTAGTTTGGGATTTGTAACTTCTGAGAAATTCTGAAAAGTTTCTTTTACTTTAAGGATTAAGAGATAAGTGCTGCATACCATGTCTCATTACATCACTGACAAGAAATTAACTTCCTGTTTAGTTATAATTATGACAAGTATGCTTATTCATTCAAAGTACAAAGAATGGCTTGAGTGAATAATACTATAATTTTCTTTCTTTCAATCACCATTAAAGTAACTCACTTAAGATTACTCAAAGCTATTCTTTTGTAAGCATTATCTCTAAATGGGGGTAAAGACACAGAACCAAATCTAGTTTCTAAGCTTTGAACTACGAAAGCAAATAAGGCATTTCAAAGACAGGGAAGACAAAATTAACAGCAGCCCACTAGTTGAAAACATCCAGTTATATATTAGCCATGAAATTATAACAAGACTAGAATTAATGTGAAGTATTGCATGAACAAGTAACCAAGGAGTGGTAAAACACAAGGAGATCTAAAAGTTAAAAACAACAAATTTAAACAAAGCTGGTTCGAGGTCTCTAAATGATGTATCATGTTCACAGTATAGTTGGAGATAAAAATCAGATGTTTGAGCAAGTATAAAATACTTCTTTGAACTTTTACCCTCCCCACATAACAGGGCCAAGGGTACCATTTTGAGACTAAACCTCATCTAACATAGACTGGCAAATAATAAACTCACTAAACGCATCCATTCTTAGTTACACTATATAACTGGATAGCAAAACTAGATCAAGAGCACAAAATTTCCAGTGAAATAAAATTAATTTTTTCAATACTAGCTTGTCTCTGGAAGGGGGGGCTAAAGTAGTTATAAATGAAAAAACATACTCTTAACAATAACAAAATATAGTGGAGAAAGATATTTAGACAAATCTAGTTTTAATAATGGATAAATCTGACATTTAAACAATTCCCTTTATCTTAAATGTTTATTGATTTATAGTAACTTTGAAAAGTTATACAGGGTGACAAATATCAATTTATGTATTTATATGCTTGCTTCCTTCACTCAAAACAGAGAGTCCCACAGGTAATAACAGGTTTCCCTGTATTTTGTCCCCTGGGACTACACTACTGTGCCAAACATTAAGACCTCAGTAAGATTAAATAATTATTCCTTATGTCTTAGGGCTTCCCAGGTGGTGCAGTGGTAAAGAATCTGCCTGCCAATGAAGGAGACACCAGAGCCATCGGTTTGATCCTTGGGTCAGGAAGATCCTCTGGAAAAGGAAATGGCAATCCACTCCAGTATTCTTGCCTGGAAAATCCAGACAGAGCCACCTGGTGGGCTATCGTCCATGGGGTCACAAAGACTCAGACATGACCGAAAACACACACATCCCCCTGCTTGTGTCTGAGGTTCTTAACCAGAGGAGGCTTCAGAATCACCTAGGGGACATTTCAAAATTATGCCTGATTCCAGAGAAATGATTTATGATTCAGTAAATCTGCTAAGACCTCATGTACTTATACTCTCTAAAAACTGTTTTTAACATTCTAATACATAAATGTAACCCATGTCAAAATCCACATACATAGTATGTAATAGAATGCAAAACCTAATTTAGGATTTAATTAACACAATCTCAGTTCTAGGAACTTGGTGTCTGTCGTCTTTAATAAAGAGATTATAGTGAAATGCTTTGGAAAATCCTCAAAAATTGAGGTATCAAAGGACACCTGAACTCACGAGTTAACATACAACATGATAGAGATAAGCCAGTGATGCTTTTCCCCAGAGCTAAAGCAAGAGTATTCAACTTCCCTTTTGTTTAACTATCAGAATTAACACTGCAGAGGATCATGATGAAACCAAAGCAAGTATCAGTTAACCTTATTCAAATAAATAAAATAAAAACAGGTAATTTTATGATCAGCATTTCTCAACAAATGCCCTGCAAACTTAGCTGGTTATAGACAAGCCTTGACAGATGGCATATACAGCCTGTACGTTCACTGGAAACCAGTTTATGATTCCCCTAGTGATTAGTCAGCAAATCAGCACACAGTAGTTCCCTTAGTCCTTGAAGATACTAACCAAAAAAGAAATTCACTTCTACTTCCAAAACTTGTATTAGTTCAGATCTAAACTCAAGAATTAGCTATAACCTAAGGATAAAGTTAAATCCTAATTATCTAAACGTTCAGTAAGAGAGGTTATTTCAGGAAGCAAAATTAAATTTAGGAATTCAAATTGTTCAAAGTAGCAGTTCACAATGAGTTTAGGAATCTGAATTCTTGAAGCAGACTAGTTTGAATCTCAGTCCCTTTCTAGCCATCTGAGCATAAGACAAGTAACTTACTCCATGCCCATTTCCTGATGTGTAAAATGGAATGGTAAGAGCATCCATCTCATATGGTTGTTGTGAGGATAAAATGAGTAGATACTCATAAAGGGCTTAGAAACAGTGTTCAATACACAGTAGATGCTAAAACCTAGCTATTAGCAGAAAGATACATGCAAAAGAAACCTTTTTGAATACCAACCCCCTAAAAAGATAACATGAAAATGTAGTGGTTAAGAGCACACACTTTGGAGTCCAACAGCCTAGGTTCTAATCTTAACTTTGCCATGCTATGACCCTAGGTGGATTTTCAAAATCTCTCTGTGCCTCAGGTTTACTAACCTCAAAAATGGAGGTAACAATTATATCTACTTCCTTGGACTGTCTTAAAATTAAATGAGTTAATACAAGTGCTTCAAACAGTTCTGACACATTGCAAACACTCAAAGCATGAGCTTTTCAGGTTTGGTTCATATTATATTTTATGTAAAGTTCTCTTTACACTTCCTCAAAATACATGGACAGTGGTTATTTTGTTTAATGAGAGTAGTAAAATTGCCTATGGCCCCCAAAACAGCACCAACCAATGTGGGAGTTCCCATTTTTTGATTCTTGTTGTTTAACAGCCTTGTAAGATCACAGTGTGTCCAAACAAAGAAGACAAAGAGGAAAACTAACAGTTGATTGATAAGGTTGCCTGGTCCAAGAAATAAACAAAATTGTAACATAAGCTTCAGGAAAGAAATTCAAAAACTTAAAATCAAATGAACTACTATTGATTAAAAATATACCCAAAATAAGCATTTCAATAAAATATCAACAAAGGACACAGATCTATCATTTAGATCTATCTATTTAGAATCTGGGCAGCTGCAGGAAAGAAAAAATTTAAAAATAAAAAAAGTGCCTAAAATAAAGAGTATCTCCCATCAGAGCTGTCCATTTGCTAAAACTGTTTGAGTTTTTGATTTTTTAAGTTTGACCATGTGATTCTGACACTAAATAGCTGAAAACCAAAAACAACACAACTTTTCTACAGACTGAATCAATAATGTCCCACGTAAACATTTTTCCAGTTTTGGAAAGTATTATGTCCAGTTTCTGTATTATACAGACCTTCTAAGTACTTATAAAAGGAGACAGTCTGGTATTGATGAAGAGTACTAGACTAGAAAAGTTCTTTAATAAAAGCTCTTGCAAATTAAAAACAGTAATATTAAAGTTGCAGTAATAGTATGAGTACCAGGTGCTGGGGGTCTGTTCAAAGCCACACATGAACTGATTTAATTCTAAAAAAAAAAAAAATCTTGGGGACTCTATTCATTTTGCTCACTGATGCATCCTTAGTATGATCTAGAATAGTGCCTGGTACATACTAAACACTCAATTATTCACAGCTCATACATAACACAGAGGCACACAAATAAAAACTTTCCCAGTCTTAAAATTCTAACTGGAGCATTTTTTTGCTCCAAAGTTCACACCCTTAACCATTATATTGCCTCTCTAGAGCTTTTAAATGATTAAAGTGGTGTCACAGCAGCTGGGTATCACCTGTAAAAGAAAAAAAACCAATGAGACCTTCCTTTAAAGTATTCTGTTCCACATGCATAAAAATCTATGGATCTGAAATCATTCCACATCTTAGTGGCCTGGATGAATTCCCATAGAAAAAAGGTGTTGACTTGCAATGAATGCTATGTTCTTTGTATTAACTATACTGCAAAACATAACCATGCTTCGCCCATGTGTTGCTGGCCTTCAAAGTGGTCACAGAAAGAAGTCCGATAATCCTTTTTACTTTAAAAAGCCTTAACTCCTAAACTCCTTTCCCATTGTCTCAAAAATAAAAAATTTATATTTCACATACACCCACAATGACAATGATGGCCTGAAATAAAATTCACCATTTCAACATCAATACATTGAACATCTAAACTTTTATCTTTCATAAAACAGCAGTTTGCCAAATATATTCCAAAGTCACACATTAAAGGTAAAATTAAGCAGAATCAGGTCTATTTTTAGTAAAGCCAAGTCCTAGCCATTCCTTCCATGTAAACTCAAAAGAAGTAACCTATCAAAACCAAAGTTTGCAACCCACAACCTTCTCTGTCTCCTAGTTTTATTAAGGCTGAATTTACTCCACAGCATTTTTTTTCAAATAAGCTGGAAATACTCCACCCTCCTTGATAGTGCAAGAACCAAACATCTCTCTTACACACACGTTACAAAAAAGGGAAATACAGTCTGAGAGTTTGAATATAGCTAAGTCTTAAGTAGGAGGTCTTAGAGCAGTGTACAGTCTGATATAAAAGATAACATTAAACAAAATTATTATTTCATATTACAAGAAGAGATGCCGGAAAGAGCCTGAACCAGTTAAAGCAGCCGCCATCTTAAAATGCGGGATAGAAGTTAGAGCAAGAAAATGAGACTAAACTACCGGAGGCAGAGGTTCCGTTCACCCCCAGAACCTCAAAAAACCCTATTTTTTTCAACTTGGAGCCACAGTTGAGCATCAAACCTCCTTGTATATGGCGAAGCAATTTCCCCAGAGAATGTTATTAAATGGACAGAGGCAAAAATAGGTACTAGCCTTCTCGTGCTGCCATCTCACTCTTAACCCTCCCCCTCTTCCCATGCCAAAGAAAAACGGAGCTTCCAGAAGGGTTTTACATCAGTTCCCGGTGTGCCTCTGATAAATAGCTTCGGGTGAAAAGCCCAACTACAAAACATAGGAAGTGGCAACACTGTTGTCAGCCCATCTTCTCCCACCCAACTTATGCTTGTGTAACCTGCCCAGAATCGACGATCACTTTCTGATTAAGACTCACTCACTACTCTTCAGCTGCCAAGACTTCTAAGCTGACCCCTTTATCAAGTTTGGGACCTGCAGATTTCTTAGATTTTCTCTCCTCTGAGTTTCCCACGTTTCTTCCTCCAGAAGGCACCGAGCCTTCACATAACAACCAAGTTTTCAAGCAATGAGAACAGGAACGCCATGACATCTGCGGGAGCGTCTCTGGCCAAGTCTGACTCCCAGAGGGGACTAACACTTCTTACAGAAGAACCGAGGCGCCTGAAATCACTCTCCATCCCTAATTTGCACCGATTCCATTGAAATACACTCAAGACAACACTCCTCACTCGCCAGAAGTGTTCCGTTCTTTCCAAACCGCGTTCTTCATAAAGTATATCCGCATTCCCCATCCCCCAATGGAAGTGACCCAAGAAGGGATATTTCCATATTATACTGCCCCCCCCCCACAAGGCTTTCCTCCAGGCTGAGCCTCCCTTTCATCGCACGACCCCATTCCCCTCAGCCCCAGGGTTACCTTATTAATCCGTTTCAGCGCCATAGTCTGTGCTTTTCGTCTGGTTCCTCACTATCTCGGTGTGTGCTCGAAGGTCCGGCCAAAACTCTTGATTATCCCGGCGGCTGGGAAGGATTGTCTCTTCGTCTCACACCGGCTCTGCCAGACACAGGCGCCTTTTGCAAAAACGGAGCAAATCAGCACTCGCACAGGCCCCGCAGAGACCCGGACGTATCCAAGTCCCTCAAAAACGGTCGCGATCCGGGGTGGGTGGGGTGGCAGAGCCACCGCCAGCCTCTATGTCGTGCTCCGGCCCGAAGAGGGGGCCAGGGTGACGGGAAGAGCGGAGGGGTGGCTACAAGTTTGACTTCCCGGCCTCTAGAAAGGAAGAGACCCGGGTGGGAAAGGAAGAGGCGGAGGAGAAAGGGGTGGGTGCGGGGCAGGGTCCGGGGCGCAGCAGAGGAGGAGCCGGGGCCTAGTCGGCGCTATGCCGGCGTCAGTAGGGCAAAGAAAGGCAAGGGGGGAGGGGGAAACAGGAGACTCCGGACAGACGCCCGGCTCCTTTCGGTTTCTGCTCAAAGGTGCGGCCGGGGAGGGGAAGGAAACAGGCTTTAACTGTGCTGCTGTCCCCGCAGCTAGAGCTATTCTGTGTCGCCCCTGACGCCACCGTACACTCCGCCTTCCAGCGCGCTCCCGCGCGCGCCCGCCCAGCCACCGCCAGCCCCCACGCGCCCGAGCTGCCCCTGAGGCTCCGGCTTAGGCGCGAGGACGCGCCCATTCCCCCCTCCCTCTTAAGCAGAAGAGGCCCCGGCTTCTCTAGCCTTCCCACCCCTACCCCACCCAACAAGCTGGTCCCTGAAGCCACCGAAGGCCTGCATTTCCCCTTACCCGGCCGGCCAGTGGGCCAGCCTCCCTTCCCTTCCCCTAGCCGTCCACACCCACGCGTACAGAGGGGCCGGGGCCTCCCTCACGCTGCGGCCTCGGCCTCCTCCCCGCGCGGCAGCTGGTGCCTCCCCGGCCCTACGGGGCTCACGCGCACGACACAGCCACAAGATGTCCGCTCTGACGGAACTACTGCCAGCTGCCACGCTCCGCCCCTCCCCCCTCCTCCTGCCTCTTCACCGCCGCGTATCAGTCCGCCAACGCCGCCGTCGCGAGCACAGGACGAATCTAAGGCTGAAGGCGGACAGTTTGCTCCCCACGTCAAGGGCCGAGCGTATCTGTGCCAACCCCTTTCTCCTTTTCGGAACAGCACCTTCTTATTAAACAGATCGGAGGTTGGACTTGGAGGGCGGGGGCCGGAGGCGGGTCATGGGCTGGGGGGGAAGGGTAGACGACCGGCGGAAACCCTCAGACTCAGAGAAGCATCGAGAACCGGAAGGAGACCATGGCAGGAAGGTAATGGAAGCGGCAGCTGCGCGGTCGCGCCCCACGCCCCTCCCGAAAGTGTCCCCCGATTTCCTCACTTGGTATTGAGGAGGCGGATCTCGCGAGAACCTCGAGGCTGGTTAACAGGAGCTGTAGCGCTGCAATGACTTAAGGGCAGTTTTGTGCACTCTTCCTGGTAGGGGCCCGCCCCCAAATCCAGAAAGTCTCGCGAGATGTCGATGGGCCACAGGCTCGAGCTGGGGCGGGCCGTCGACCGGGAAGCACCGCCCCTGAATGCTTATGCTGGTGGGAGGGAGAGGAAATGGAATTCCCCGGACTGGTAAGAGCGCGAGCCGACACATCCCTCTCTCACGCACCCAATCAGGAATGTGCGGTGGGAGGAACTATGCGTTAATTACTGGATACCTTTAGTCTAGATTGAGTCTGCCTTTGAAGTTTCTGGTGGAGCAGGTGAGCGACATTGGCTCGCCTGTTGGCCAGGACTGATTAACCTCTGGGAGGAGTCGCCCCTCAAAATGGGAACAGTTATTTTAAATAGAACCTGGCAGGTCACCGATCAGCGCTCCCACGTGCGGAAAGTTAGTGCTGTTCTGACCCAGGGCCTAAAGGATCAACGCTGAGAAGAGAGTGCCGATTGACCAATCCCCGGAATTAGAGCAGCCTAGAAATTAAGCTCAACTGTGAATTATTAGGATGGGGAATAGGGATTGGGGCAGGCTGTTTACTTGCCTTTATAATCAATGGTCACCATCGCCAAGGTTTAGGTATGGGAGTGGGCCTAATACCTTTTTCTTCCTGTTGCTCTGTTTCAGTCCCTAGAGCCAGAAAGTTACAAAACTCATTCAAGAAATCAGAGTTTGGAGTCCGAGAAACTGAATACTTACTGAAAGTATCTGAAATATCCAGGGGGAGAAATGTAAGGTTTTATTCTGCCGGCGAAAACAAAGGACAGGTGGTTTTGCTTTCCTGTGTATCATACCTCAGGCAAAGGGTAGCAAGGCGCTAATTTTTAAAAGAAATTGAAAGATAAACACTGACCTGCTTAAAGTTTTCTAACGCTCCTTAATGGTCTCACTTAGTGTGAAGGTCTTTAAGAA
The DNA here is from genome assembly GCF_019923935.1 of Bubalus bubalis. NCBI lineage: Eukaryota > Metazoa > Chordata > Mammalia > Artiodactyla > Bovidae > Bubalus > Bubalus bubalis. The sequence continues at coordinate 97,211,843 of NC_059163.1, read as the reverse complement.
TTAAATGGATATAAAAATTTGTTTTCAAAAAATTCTTAAGTTTTAAAAAAGGAAAGCAGTAAGCTAGAGTATTACCTAATAAACACTTCTTAGGTATGTGATAAATGTATATTATTCAAGTGATCATAATAGCATAACTAGAGCAATTAGTGAAACTGCTTTTCAAACTAGTATCTTCAGTCACTAGAGACTTGTTCAAAAATGCTGATTTTGATTTAGTAGGCCAGGGTGGAGCCTGAGATTCTATAATTCTAACACTGTCCTAGGTGATACAGATTACTCAGAGGACCACCCTGTGAGTTCCAGAGCACCAAAGTGCTTACCTCACGGCCTGCTGACACCTCTGCCCCCTCCCTCTTCCCTGAATAAAGCTTTCTTTTGTTCTCTCTTGTAACCAGTCTAATGTGGTAGATACAAAGGATTTGGCAATTGGAGTGAGAGAAGAAATCCAGGTTTGAGTTCTTGTTCCTTTGCTTCCTATTTGTGTGATATTGGTGAGGTTACTTGTCTTAGTTCCTTCAACACTAAAGTAGGTGTAATAGTAGCTGGCCTTTCTCACAGGGTTATTATGTGCTTCAGATGTCATAATGCATGTGAAAGGGCACTATAGACTACAGTGCTGTATAAATGTTATTAATTGCTCAAACATTAACTGGCCATAGGGTGAAACAAATCTATAACAGTAAGTATATTTATGGAACATTTATAATGTACCAGGTACAGTGCTTATTAACCTCCTTGTACAAATAAAGAGACTGATGCACAGAGAGATTAAGTTACTGTCCCAAGGTCACAGAGCTGATAAATAGAAGTAGAATTTGAACCCATGCAGTTAATGCGAGAGTAAATTATTGAATAGAGTATTTATTATCTCTTAATTTAGAAAGTGGAAGAGTAGAATGTTTTATATTTCTACTTTCTGTGTATCTGAAGCTACTTTTATTTAACTTATTTCTCCCTCTTGTTTTGCTCTTTGAAGCCAAGGTACAAGGCAGGAAATATTCCTACCTACTCAGTGGGGATGCATGATATCCAAGAGGTCCATGAAGAAAAGTCCCAGAGAAGCTAATTTGTACTACCCTAATCTAAACAAACTTTGGTATGAAAATATAATGGACCATGTTAGTGTTCTAAATTAACAGAGCACAGAAGACTGGGATGAATTTGAAGTCAGCTTTCTTAACTTTTTTGAGCCACAAACTACTTTAGCGGTCTGGTGAAACCATGGACTCTTCTTACATTTATGCTTTTAAATGTATAAAACAGAATTCATAGCATTACAAAATAAAACAACTTGAAACAGAATCTCAGAATATTAAAGTAAAACAAACTTTTATTTATTTGTGTGTGCCGGGTCTTATTTGTGGCATGCAGAATTTTTACTTGCATCACACAAACTCCTAATTACAGTATGTAGGATCCAGCTACCTGATCAGGGATCAAACTGGGGCCCCTGTACTGGGAGCAGAGCCTTAGCCACTGGACCTTCAGGGAAGTCCCAAGAAAAACTTTTGATATGGCAATATATGTCCTTTATTATTAATACAGTAAGATCTGCTGGCGGCTCTAATAAAGATCAAATTTTTGAAATAATAATAAACATAAAATTTCCCGAGTTTGCAACAGTTGTAATGTGATACAAAGGATCTGTGATTCCTGTTGGAGATACATATGTAGGTACAGCTGTTTGCTGCTTTCATTCATAATTGAAGGAAATGCTAATTTTCACTTGGGAGATTTAATGAATATAAAGATGTAATTTTTTAAATTCAATTTCACACACTCCCTGAATTGTATTCATTGACTTAATGTTAAAAAATCCTTGGGTGGAATCAAACAGGCATATTCCTGTTGGTAATCTTTTAAGAGATTGTGAAATTTTAACATAGAAATATAATTGATACTCATAATAGTGATTTATTAATAAAAAGTTTACCACTGGTATACTCCTGTTTAGAAGACATGGAAGCATGTTATAGGATAGGAAATAAATTTATCCCATTTGTTTTATTTTTTGATACCTATAAATGTATTCTTTGGGTTTCTCAGGCATTCCAGATAATTTAGGTTTTACTGTATCACTCTTAATTATTACACGCCTTTACACATAAGTCATGGTGGAAGAATTGCAAAATGAAAATAATAAGCAAAGATGAAATATATTAAAAGTAATATATATTTAAAATTCTTAATAATAGGTGTTAACAATTATTTGAAGTACTATGTGCTGGGCCCTTGAATTCTTTATCTCATCAAACCCCCATTGCACAGATGAAACATTCAAGGTCTTACAGTTACTAATAAAGCCAGGATTTAAACCTAGGCAGTCTGATTTCCAAGCTCTTTTTTTTTTTTTTTTTTTAAACTTGAAATATAGTTGAAAAGCTCACTCTCTCAACTACTAAGGTGTTTGTTTTTTTACCCTTCAACTGTTAGCCAACTTTAATTTGCCCACTAGTGTAACAAATACACATTCACTGCCTCAAAATGCTTTCACTGGTATATAGCTGATTTACAATGTTGTGTTATAAAAGGAATTTTCTAAATTCTCCCTTTGCTGTTATATTGCTTATATCCAACACCACCTTTAAAATAAGTGGGCTATCGGTTGAGGCTAGAAGATAGTTTGTTTTACAGAAATTTTTGTAATGGAATTTTGCTTAGAAGATGAAGAAATCCACTCATGTCTTTCCATGCCCTAGAAACATACTTTCATATCTGAAATTAAACCTCTGTATTATAATGGTGCTACTGTATTTTTTATATTGACTACTATCAGGGTTGTATCCAAGAAATTACTGCACGTAAATAAATCCTAATATATGAAGTTCTAGATTATCCATGCTTAATGGAGAGAAGTGATTATGTCATCCCACATTCATTTTTATTTGTCATTAGAGTAAATTTATTGGCTGATTATGCTTTCTGTTTGTATTTACACTAGCAAACATATTTCTACTCAGTTTTGCTAAGGTTAAAATTAAAAGGACCATGTACAAGCATTTTGATGTTTTAGGAAGCAGTTTAGGAGTAGCTCAGATTTTAAAACACCATTCACATATCTGGTAATATACAGAACCCACTTGACAGTTGCATTTAACCTATTTGAGTTACAATGATAGAAATGTCCCCATCTGACAAAAAGAAAATAATCATTTTTTATATTGTAGTGTGCAATGTGCTAAAAAAGATTACAGCTTTATATATTGAAATAAAGGGTTACATTCAGAAATTAAAAACATACAAAAATGCTGAAGAACTGACACAATCTTCCTTCTTAATGAATCAGATCAGATCAGATCAGTCACTCAGTCGTGTCTGACTCTTTGCGACCCCATGAATCGCAGCACGCCAGGCCTCCCTGTCCATCACCAACTCCCGGAGTTCACTCAGACTTACGTCCATCGAGTCAGTTATGCCATCCAGCTATCTCATCCTCTGTCGTCCCCTTCTCCTCTTGCCCCCAATCCCTCCCAGCATCAGAGTCTTTTCCAATGAGTCAACTCTTCGCATGAGGTGGCCAAAGTATTGGAGTTTCACCTTTAGCATCATTCCTTCCAAAGAAATCCCAGGGCTGATCTCCTTCAGAGTGGACTGGTTGGATCTCCTTGCAGTCCAAAGGACTCTCAAGAGTCTTCTCCAACACCACAGTTCAAAGGCATCAATTCTTTGGCACTCAGCCTTCTTCACAGTCCAACTCTCACATCCATACATGACCACTGGAAAAACCATAGCCTTGACTCGACGAACCTTTGTTGGCAAAGTAATGTCTCTGCTTTTGAATATAGTATCTAGGTTGGTCATAACTTTCCTTCCAAGGAGTAAGCGTCTTTTAATTTCATGGCTGCAGTCACCATCTGCAGTGATTTTGGAGCCCAGAAAAATAAAGTCTGACACTGTTTCCCCATCTATTTCCCATGAAGTGATGGGACCGGATGCCATGATCTTCGTTTTCTAAATGTTGAGCTTTAAGCCCACTTTTTCACTCTTCACTTTCACATTCATCAAGAGGCTTTTTAGTTCCTCTTCACTTTCTGCCATAAGGGTGGTGTCATCTGCATATCTGAGGTTATTGATATTTCCCCCAGCAATCTTGATTCCAGCTTGTGTTTCTTCCAGTCCAGCGTTTCTCATGATGTCCTCTGCATATTAATGAACAGAGTGACAATATACAGCCTTGACGTACTCCTTTTCCTATTTGGAACCAGTCTGTTGTTCCATGTCCAGTTCTAACTGTTGCTTCCTGACCTGCACACAAGTTTCTCAAGAGGCAGATCGGGTGGTCTGGTATTCCCATCTCTCAGAATTTTCCACAGTTGATTGTGATCCACACAGTCAAAGGCTTTGGCATAGTCAATAAAGCAGAAATAGATGTTTTTCTGGAACTCTCTTGCTTTTTCCATGATCCAGTGGATGTTGGCAATTTGATCTCTGGTTCCTCTGCCTTTTCTAAAACCAGCTTGAACATCAGGAAGTTCATGGTCCACATATTCCTGAAGCCTGGCTTGGAGAATTTTGAGCATTACTTTACTAGTGTGTGAGATGAATGCAGTTGTGCAGTAGTTTGAGCATTCTTTGGCATTGCCTTTCTTTGGGATTGGAATGAAAACTGACCTTTTCCAGTCCTGTGGCCACTGCTGAGTTTTCCCAATTTGCTGGCATAGTGAGTGCAGCACTTTCACAGCATCTTCAGGATTTGGAATAGCTCAACTGGAATTCTATCACCTCCACTAGCTTTGTTCGTAGTGATGCTTTCTAAGGCCCACTTGACTTCACATTTCAGGATGTCTGCCTCTAGGTGAGTGATCACACCATCGTGATTATCTGGGTCGTGAAGAACTTTTTTGTACAGTTCTTCTGTGTATTTTTATCATATCTTCTTAATATCTTCTGCTTCTGTTAGGTCCATAGCATTTCTGTCCTTTATCGAGCCCATCCTTGCATGAAATGTTCCTTTGGTATCTCTGATTTTCTTGAAGAGATCGCTAGTCTTTCCCATTCTGTTGTCTTTCCCATTCTGTTGTTTTCCTCTATTTCTTTGCATTGATCGCTGAAGAAGGCTTTCTTATCTCTTCTTGCTAATCTTGAGCAGCACTATTTACAATAGCCAAGACATGGAAGCAACCTAAATGTCCATCAACAGATGAATGGATAAAGATGTAGTATATGTACACGATGGACTACTACTCAGTGGTAAAAAATGAACACAGTAATGCCATTTGCAGCAACATGGATGGACGTAGAGATTATCATACTAAGTAAGTTAAAGACAAATACCTAATAAACCACGATGAAGAAGATGATATAAGTATACGTATAACTGAATCACTTTACTGTGTACCGTAAACTAACACTGTAAACCAAGTATACTTCAATTAAAAAAAAAAAAATTCTGTGACAAAGTTACAAAGATCTGAAAATATAGACGTAATATTAATAGTATTAATAACTAGTCTGTGTTAACTGCATTTTAACTAACCCCTGTACTCACATTATTACAATAATGTGGCTGCACGGACGCATTCGTATAATGTTAGGACTCCATAATTTGGATTCGTTATTCTGTTGCCACTTTTATGCTAATTTTCTTCATTCTTTATATTCTTCTAAAAGTGGCAACAGAATAACGAATCCAAATTATGAAGTCCTAATATTATACGAATGCATCAGTGCAGCCACATTATTGTAATAATGTGAGTACAGGGGTTAGTTAAAATGTAGTTAACACAGACTAGTACATATACTTACGTTATTAATGCTATTAATATTAGGTCTATATTTTCAGATCTTTGTAACTTTGTCACAGAATTTTTTTTTAATTGAAGTATACTTGGTTTACAGTGTTAGTTTATGGTGCACGGTAAAGTGATTCAGTTATACGTATACTTAGATCGTCTTCTTCATCATGGTTTATTAGGTATTTGTCTTTAACTTACTTAGTATGATAATCTCTAGGTCCATCCATGTTGCTGCGAATGGTATTATTGCGTTCATTTTTTACAACTGAGTAGTATTCCATCTTTATCCATTCATCTGTTGATGGACATTTAGGTTGCTTCCATGTCTTGGCTGTTGTAAACAGTGCTGCTATGAACACTGAGTTTTATCTTTTCAAATTAGTTTTCCCTGAATATATGCCCAGCAGTGGGGTTGCTGGATCGTATGGCATGTCTATTTTTAGCTTTGTAAGGAACCTGCATACTGTCTTCCAGTGGCTGCATCAGTTTGCACTCCCACCAGCAGTGCAGGAGGGTTCCCTTTTCTCTCCGCCCTCTGCAGCATTTGTTATTTGCAAATTTTTTAATGATGGCCATTCTGACTTGTGCTGTCATAGTTTTATAGCTCGCTAAGGACACTGGCTCTAACACAGTTTATGCCATTTTATTGATTAAATTACAAATGTTATGGTCCAGATTTAATATAAAGTTATAAATATGTAAACTGGATGTTTCCAAATTCTACTTGGAATAGGTAATATGGACCCCAACTCAAATGTTATTTGATATTTTTTGCATAAAAATCAAATTAGTCTTTATATCTTTCCAGTTCACAATTTTATTTTGTAAGCAAGACAAGTTAGTGTGGTTTAGGAGACTTATTTTCATGCTGAGAACATCGTTTGACCTTAAAATAAGATGGTTTTTGGCACATAATGAACCATGCCCAAATGTAAAGCTAAAAATTAAATCTGAGCACTTTCCATGTAAAGAGTTGTATACATGAATGTTCAGAGTATTATTCATAGCTGCCAAAAAGTGGAAACAGCTCAAATGTCCATCAGCTAATAAATGGATAAATAAAATATGGTGTCTCTATATGATGGAATATTTTTAATTAATAAGAAAGAACAAAACACTGATATTGCTACAACATGTATCTAGAAGCTTGAAAACATTCTGCTAAATGAAAAAAGGCAGACATGAAAGGCCATGTACTGTATGGTTCCATTCATATGAAATGACTAGTAGAATGCTAGGGCAGGGAGAATGGGGAGTGGCAGCTTATGAGTATGTGGTCTTTTATGGGGAGGTAATGAAAGTTAGATAATGATGATGATTACATAATACTCTGAATATTCTGAAATTCACTAAACTGTGCACTTTAAAAAGACTGGGTATTATGGTATGTGAATTACGTCAATGTAGATTTTTAAAAACTAATGAATTAGAACAAAAACATGAGATCAGTCTGAAATAAGAATATTCTTATTACTGAATATTTTCAGTATCTCATACTTCTCAGGTTATTGATGATAACCTGATGTTTATATCCAGTAAGAGATTTTTCCTTCAATACAAACAATAATGTAATTTAGATTTGGTTTTAACATAATAATCATTTGCTGTCAGTCTTAAGTTTGGAGGTATTTTTATCAGTATTTGCATAAAACATAGTGATTAACATTAATTTTAAATAGCATATTTTATTGAAAGTTAAAGTTCTTGATTATGATCAGAAATAGAATACATCTGATTTTGGTATACTCTAAATATAGAAATCTTTCTTTAAAATTTCAAATAAAATCAAGTAGTTGAAAATTGGGGGTAAATCATCTAGATAAGAAATTTGAGGATTAGGTGCTATCAAATGACAAAATTAAAACAACTTAGTAATGAGTTTGATGTCCTTTATTCAAGGAAAAACAATCTATAGATTGAGGGTGTAAGCAGTGGAACACTCTTTCCCTTCTCCAGGGATTTTAGGCAAGAGGGAGTTTTATAGATCATTACAAGCAGCAACACCAAAACAGAGCTCGGTTGCCTCGGAGGTCAGGGATTTTCTTGTAAGGCCAGCAGGTCCTGTTTTCTAGGGTCAGGTGAGCTCTTTAAGCTGAGTTGGAAGTTTGTGATTGGTATATGTTAGGTTTCTAAGTTGGGTGTTTCATGTAAGTGCAAGCTGACTGACATTTAGGTTTGTGGCATGGGCTGAAGCCACTGGGGTGGCTGCCGTAATTTTGGGTTCCAAAATACAAATTAACTTTAAATGTACTTAACTAAAAGTAAGGAATTCAAATTAGAATTACTTCCCAACATTAATGACAGTGTTTCTTGTTTCAATAACAATCTACAAAATCTAAACAGAGATGTATTGTAATTTAGACCAAAATTATCATTTAACCCATACTGAATTTGATTAGTTAAGTATATAGGTGAGAATGTATAAGACAGTGATGATAAATGTAAAATTCTTCCATTAGAGAATTTTAAATTAGGTGTGATTATGGGAATGTTGTACTGTGTGGTTCTAAAGAATCAATCTATATAGTATCTGAGTGGCTTAATGGAGCCACATATGAGAGGCTTTTAGTTTTTAATACTATCTGCTGCTGCGTCGCTTCAGTCGTGTCCAACCCTATGTGACCCCATAGAGGGCAGCCCACCAGGCTCCCCCGTCCCTGGGATTCTCCAGGCAAGAACACTGGAGTGGGTTGCCATTTCCTTCTCCAATGCATGAAAGTGGAAAGTGAAAGTGAAGCCGCTCAGTTGTGTCTGACTCTCAACGACCCCACGGACTTCAGCCTACCAGGCTCCTCCGTCCATGGGATTTTCCAGGCAAGAGTACTGGAGTGGGGTACCATTGCCTTCTCCATTAATACTCTCTAGTACCTGTTGATTTTTTTCATTGCAGGGAAGTAATGATTTAACACATGGCACAGTAAGAAAGACTGAAACTTATTAAGAAACATTCTACTACATCTAAAAACTAAAAACTTTTAAGAATTTGGCTCATTTGATGTTGAAGTATGACAATTTCAGAGATATCCCATCATCAAAATGTATTAAATCTCAATGATTAAGTAATAATGTGAATGGACTTTTTCATATACAGTAAGAACAGCATGATACCATGATACAGGTTCCCCATCTTACAAAAAGACCTATACAAGAAAGAACATGGTTGCTACAATGCTTGATCAATTTTCCAACAGTAATTTAGACACAAAGGCCAAGAGTTAAGATATAACTAGATATTTGAAGGTTTATATAAATTTAGCCATTCCTTGTTTCTATTCTGTGCAAATGGAGAGAAGGGGAAGATTACCCTGGAGTATTTTCAGGGTAGGGCTAAATGGGTACCCCTGGCTTGGACAGGGCTATGATTAGGGACAAAAGGGATGGTTAAGGACACTGGAAACTAGATGGAGAGAGTTACAGAAAGAAGTAGGAAGGAAACTGTCAAAGGTAGACTTCCTTGAGGGAACTGGAAGTGAAGAGGCAACCTTTTCCTCTTCCTCTTTACTCAAGTACTACAAGGTCTCCTACTCTGGCTGGAAGAACAGAATTCAGGGTACCACCATTATTTACAGTGGTTCAGTTTTACATAACTTAGTTGCCTTTTTTTTTGTATTAATACTTGCTAGCTTAAAAATCTGGTCCCTGTAACATGTTCATATATAATTGTTTTGCCTTCCCCCCAAAATTCCTTATTTACAGTTAAAAAATGTGGATTTATAAAATGGGACTGCTTTCGATGTGAGTTGTCAATGATACTTAGGACGTCCCTGGTGGTGCACTGGGTAAGAATCTGCCTGCCAATGCAGGGGACATGGGTTTGATCCCTGGTTCGGGAAGATTCCACATGTCTCGGAGCAATGAAGCCTGTGTGCCAAAATTCCTGAGCCTGTGCTCTACAGCCCATGAACTGCAATTGCTGAGCTCACATGCTGCAACTACTGAAGCCCACGAGACTACAGCCGGTGCTCTGCCATTAGAGAAGCCGTCACAATGAGAAGCCGGCACACTGCGGTGAAGAGTAGCCCCACTCACGGCTACTAGAGAAAGCCCACACAAAGCAACAACCAATCAGCGCAGCCAAAAATTAATTTAAAACATTCTTCAAAAAAAAAAAAAAAAAAAACCCTGATATTTAGGTCTGAGTAGGCTAGGTGGCCTGCCATCTATGGGGTCGCACAGAGTCGGACACAACTGAAGCGACTTAGCAGCAGCAGGCTAGGTGGTATCTTCAGATTTAGGCCAAAGGATGTTAATGTAACAGATTTGTTGATGATAATCACTCCCATCTTAAGTGTTCATTTAAAAAAAATATTGAGTGCCTGTTATGTGCTAGGCACTGAGCTAGATGTTGAAGATACACAGACGAAAGCCAGCTGTCACCTTTAGGAAAAATTTTTATGTGGGGAGCCCATTAACTATGAGCTCACCATTAGGGTGTATACAATGCTATAAGTGCATATATAGAGTAATATTGTGCTCACTTAGTCATGTCTGACTGGAGAAGGCAATGGCACCCCACTCCAGTACTCTTGCCTGGAAAATCCCATGGATGGAGCAGCCTGGTAGGCTGCAGTTCACGAGGTCGCTAAGAGTCGGACATGACTGAGCGACTTCACTTTCACTTTTCACTTTCATGCACTGGAGAAGGAAATGGCAACCCACTCCAGTGTTCTTGCCCGGAGAATCCCAGGGACGGGGGAGCCTGGCGGGCTGCCGTCTATGGGGTCACACAGAGTTGGACACAACTGAAGTGACCTAGCAGCAGGCATGTCTGACTCTTTGTGACCCCATGGATTGTAGCCCACCAGGCTCCTCTGTCTGTGGATTTTCCCGGGCAAGAATACTGAAGTGGGTTGCCATTTCCTTCTCCAGGGGATCTTCCTGACAGGGATTAAACCTGAGACTCTTGTGTCTCCTGCAATGGCAGGGAGATTCTTTACCACTGTGCCACCTGGGATCATAGAGTAATACTGATATGCCCAAGCCAGCTGGAGATGGGGAGGCCATCTTCAGAAGGGAGTTGTATTTAAACAAATAAAAAGAAGGTCATGCCAGGAAAAAAAAAAAAGGAATGCTCCTAGGCAGAGGGAACATCGTGCAAAACAATCAGAGAACTTGGCCTGATAAGTTTTGGGAATTACAATTTCCAAAACTTTGGAAAGTAAGTTTCCAAGGTACTTTGGTAGTTTAGAACATACTTTGACTACAGGAGGAGTAGTGGTGGTGTGTGTAGGGGTGGGAGGGATGAATGAGCAAAGATGAAAAGAGATAAAACTTTGCCAAGACAAGCCTGGATATCTTGAGGGCCTTATAAGACATGTTAATGAGCTCAGATTTAATTGTGAAGGGTATGGGACGAGGGAATTAAATTTTTAGCATAAAGTCATGATCATATTTTAATCATGAGAAGATAACTATGATAGTAATGTGAAAGATTTAGCAAAAGTGTATGTTAGGATAGAGATTAAAGAGACCAATTGAGATGGTATTGAAATAATCTAGATGAGTTGTGATTGTGAGAAAGACCTAAAATAGTTGTAATAATTGCTGTTAAAGTGCTGCACTCAATATGCCAGCAAATTTGGAAAACTCAGGAGTGGCCACAGGACTGGAAAAAGTCAGTTTTCATTCCAATCCCAAAGAAAAGCAATGCCATACAATGTTCAAACTACTGCACAATTGCACTCATCTTACACACTAGCAAAGAAATGCTCAAAATTCTCCAAGCCAGACTTCCAGAGTATGTGAACTGTGAACTTCCAGATGTTCAAGCTGGATTTAGGAAAGGCAGAGGAACCAGAGATCAAATTGCCAACATTCGTTAGATCATCGAAAAAGCAGGAGTTCCAGAAAAACATCTACATCCACTTTATTGACTATGCCTAAGCCTTTGACTGTGTGGATCACGACAAACTGGAAAATTCTTCAAGAGATGGGAATACCAGACCACCTTACCTGCCTCCTGAGAAATCCATATGCAGGTCAAGAAGCAACAGTTAGAACTGAACATGGAACAATAGACTGATTCCAAATTGGGAAAGGAGTACGTCAGGGCTGTATACTGTCACCCTGCTTGTTTAACTTATCATGCGAAATGCCAGGGTAGATGAAGCACAAGCTGTAATCAAGATTGCCAGGAGAAATATCAATAACCTCAGATATGCAGATAACACCACCCTTATGGCAGAAAGCAAAGAACTAAAGAGCCTCTTGATCAAAGTGAAAGAGGAGAGTGAAAAAGTTGGCTTAAAACTCAATATTCAAAAAACTAAGATCATGGCATCTAGTCCCATCACTTCATGGGAAATAGATGGGGAAACAATGGAAACAGTGAGATTCTTTATTTTCTTGGGCTCCAAAATCACTGCAGATGGTGACTGCAGCCATGAAATTAAAAGACACTTGCTCCTTGACAGAAAAGCTATGACCAAACTAGACAGCATATTAAAAAGCAGAAACATAACTTTGCTGACAAAGGTCCATCTAGTCAAAGCTATGGTTTTTCCAGCAGTCATGTATAGATGTGACAGTTGGACTATAAAGAAAGCTGAGTGATGAAGAATTGCTGCTTTTGAACTGTGGTGCTGGAGAAGACTCTTGAGAGTCCCATGGATTGCAAGGAGATCCAACCAGTCCATCCTAAAGGAAATCAGTCTGGAATATTCATTGGAAGGACTGATGCTGAAGCTGAAACTAATATTTGGCCACCTGATGCAAAGAACTGACTCACTGGGAAAAGACCCTGATGCTGGGAAAGACTGAAGGCAGGAGAAGGGGACGACAGAGGATGAGATGGTTGGATGGCATCACCAACTCAATGGACACTGAGTTTGAGCAAGCTCTGGGAGTTGGTGATGGACAGGGAAGCCTGGAGTGCGGCAGGCCATGGTGTCTCAAAGAGTCAGACGTGACTGAGCGACTTAACAACTAAACTGCAGTAAAGACACATAGTACAGGGTATTTAATGGGTAGAGCTGATGTTAAGAAAAAAAAATTTTTGAGGTTTCCCCTCCAGTTATTTATTAGAATGTAATAAAATCATATATATATATATGCACACACAAATATGTAAGATGACAATAACGTATAATACTATAATAAAAATAACAAAATACTTGATATAAACTTTATGCTCTTAAGTTTATATATGAAATGTGGGAAAATGTAAACTAATAAAATTAATATTTATGTGCTACTTGATTTTTTATTCTTTACAAATTAAATCACCTCTAAAAACAAATATAGAGCTGACTGCTACAATTTAGGTTCTTTTATATTTGGCATAACTAACTGCTGTGTTCTATATATAGTGACCAGCTTTCTCTACTAGACCCTTTAGACCTTGTTCATTCTTTCACTGATGTCATTCCACTGATGGCCAGAAATAAGCAACTGTTATCTATGTCTGTTCTCGTTTGCCTAAGACAAAGTACTGTTTCATGGTACTAACAAGATCATAACCCTAAACATGACACAGGCTCTGGAATCACACAGTAGTACTAAGTTGTAAGTGGGATCCAGGTGATCTGGACAATATTTATATTTCTTTCTGTAGATTAATGAAATAAATCGCAACATGAGGAAAAGTATCTGGTAAAGAATTCAAATATTCTAGTTTGAGAAACACTGATATAGAGGTTATAAAAATCCTTTTGTCACACACCTAATGTTGGATTTGTTGGGTCTAACCTTGTGACTTTTTCCTCCACAGATTCCAGTTTATTCAACTAAAAAATATTTGACCATCTACTCCAAATATCAAGTGTCACATGGTATAGAAGTTTCATATATACTAGGGAGGTGTTGCGAACTGAATGGAAAGAGACAAAATGGAGAGCTTGGCCACGACAGGGAATTAGAAATAGGGTATTCAGTTCAGTTCAGTTCACTCAGTCGTGTCCGACTCTTTGCGACCCCATGAATCACAGCATGCCAGGCCTCCCTGTCCATCACCAACTCCCGGAGTTCACCCAGACTCACATCCATCGAGTCAGTGATGCCATCCAGCCATCTCATCCTCTGTCATCCCCTTCTCCTCCTGCCCCCAATCCCTCCCAGCATCAGAGTCTTTTCCAATGAGTCAACTCTTCGCATGAGGTGGCCAAAGTACTGGAGTTTCAGCTTCGACATCATTCCTTCCAAAGAAATCCCAGGGCTGATCTCCTTCAGAATGGACTGGTTGGATCTCCTTGCAGTCCAAGGGACTCTCAAGAGTCTTCTCCAACACCACAGTTCAAAAGCATCAATTCTTCGGCGCTCAGCCTTCTTCACAGTCCAACTCTCACATCCATACATGACCACAGGAAAAACCATAGCCTTGGCTAGACGGACCTTTGTTGGCAAAGTAATGTCTCTGCTTTTGAATATGCTATCTAGGTTGGTCATAACTTTCCTTCCAAGGAGTAAGCGTCTTTTAATTTCATGGCTGCAGTCACCATCTGCAGTGATTTTGGAGCCCCCAAAAATAAACACTGTTTCCACTGTTTCCCCATCTATTTCCCATGAAGTGATGGGACCAGATGCCATGATCTTTGTTTTCTGAATGTTGAGCTTTAAGCCAACTTTTTCACTCTGCACTTTCACTTTCATCAAGAGGCTCTTTAGTTCCTCTTCACTTTCTGCCATAAGGGTGGTGTCATCTGCATATCTGAGGTTATTGATATTTCTCCCACGTTATTAGGTAAGAGGAACTCAGGATCAAAGGTGGTTTTTGTTGTTATTCAGTCACTAAGTCATGTCTGACTCTTTGTGACCCCATGGGCTGCAGCTAGACTTCCCTGTCCTTCATTAGCTCCTGGAGTTTGCTCAAATTCTTGTCAATTGAATTGCTAATGCATCCCACCATCTCATCCTCTGTTGCCTCCATCTCTTCCTCCCCTCAATCTTTCCCAGCATCAGGGTCTTTTCCAATGAGACAGAACAGAATGGCGAGATTAATTGATGGAGCCAGTTTCTTCAGAAGACATGACAGGAGGTCAAACAGTATTTGATTCTATAAAAGGGATAAATGTATCTGGGCTGCTCAGACAGTGCTAGTGGTAAAGAATCCACCTACCAAAGCAGCAGATGCAAGAGATGCAGGTTTGATCCCTGGGTCAGGAAGATCCTCTGGAAAAGGGAATGGCAATGACTCCAGTATTCTGGCCTGAAAAGTCCCATGGACAGAGGTATCTGGTGGGTTATAGTCTATGGGATTGCAAAGAGTTGGACAAGACTTAGCACTGCAAACCTATCAGGGACTAGAGTCAAGAAGATTAGAATGGGTAAAAATGAAGATAAATTTTAGGTGTGAGGAGGCAGGAGGTTGGCCATTAATAATCAATGTTCTCAGCTTTCTTGGTAAAATAGGAAGGAGAGCTATGTGATGACTGAATTGGGCACGAGAAAATGAGGTAAGTGTGGGATTACTGAAGAGGGAAACTAAAGAACTAACTGAAGAAAGGAAAAAAAAGGCCTCCTTAAGGGCCTAACGTAGAAGATCATGAATTTGTTAGCGAAGTTTTCCATGTTGTTGTATAATTGTTTTTAAAGTGTAAAATCAACAGTTCTTCTCAAAAATAAATGTTTGTTCCCATCTCAAGAAACTCAAATGACAGAATAAAACTTTTTATGCCAAATTGAGAAAGAGGGTGTGTAGAAAGGAGAGGCAGTTTACATTTAATCAAAATTCACTTAGTGGATATTTACTGAACATCTACTATGCATCAAGCTCTGAGCTTGGCTTGTAAAATTTACATTGTTTTCATATTTTATTTTTCCTCCCCAGTAGTCCTTAAGTCTGTAAAACAAAGAATGTGCCTGGGTTGAAATCTGAAGCCTTGTCCATTCAGATTATCACTTTCTTTCCATCTTCACTCCCCATTTCCACTCAGGATACCTCAGATGGTTCTGTGGGTATCCCTAGTGTTCATTAAACACAGTCTGAAAAACCAAAGATCTAATGAATATTAATACTGAAGCCTCACTCTAACAGTCACATGTAAAACTAATAATGCAGGAGACGTGGGTTTGATGCCCAGATCGGGAAGATCCCCTGGATAAGGAAATGTTAACCCACTCCAGTATTCTTGCCTGGGAAGTCCCATGAACAGAGGAGCCTGGCAGGTTACACAGTCCATGGGTCACAAAAGAGTCAGACATGACTTAGCGACTAAACAACAACAAAAACAATATGAAGTTTTATTAGAGATAAATGTGAAGACAGGCACTCAGATGAAGAGAATCTGGCCTAATAGCATGTGATAAAGACAACAGCAATATGCTTAGGGCTGCCCAAAGGACCTATACATTTTTACCATGAAAGATGTAACGAAGTTATGCACAACAAAGCAGTTTCCTTTTTTGCTCATCTCTCCTGGTCATATGAGAGTAGATTGTGTTTTTTAATAGCTTTATTGAAATATAATTGACAATAAACTAAGCTGCATATAAAGTATGCAGTTTGATAAGTTGACATATGTATACACCTGTGAAATTATCACCAAAATCAAAATGACACTACAAGTGTCCTTGTACTCCTGCGTAAACTCTCTCCCTCGTTCTTCCTATGCCTCATACACAGGAAACCACTGGTCTGTTTTCTGATTAGTACTTTCTAGAATTTTATTTAAATAGAGTCATAAGAGTATGCCCTATTCTCTTCTCTGGCTTTTTACACTTGGCATAATTGTTTTGAGATTTATCTACGTTGTGTCTCTTAATAGTTCATTTTTTTTAAAGTTGCTGAGTAGTATTCCATTTTATGGATATGCCACAATTATTTTATCCATTCACCTGTGGACATTTGGGTTGTTTCCAGTTTTTGTCTGTTACAAATACAACTGCTATGAACATTCTTGTATGATTGTTCATATGGACATGTGCTTTCATTTGTTTTGAGTAAATAGCTAGAAGTGGAATCGCTGGATCATATGGTAGGCATGTGTTTAACTCGTTAAGAATCTGCTACACTTTCTCAGGTGACTGTACCTTTTTACATTCCTTCCTGCTGTGTATGAGGGTTCCAATTCCTCCTGCCTTCTTATGATTTGTCTTCAATCTTAGTCATTCTAATAGGTATGTAGTAGTATCTCATTGTCCTTTTAATTTGCATTTCCCTGGTGACTGACGACGTTCAGCATCCTTTCATGTGCTGCTCTGCCATTCATATACCTTCTTTGAAGAAATGTCTATTTCCATTTTTTTGCCCACTGCTTGTTGGGTTCCTTTAGTCAGTATTTATTTACAGGCAACACAGATTAAACATTTACAGCAGCCAAGATTTTAAGAAGTAACCAAGTCACCCAACAAGATAGCATATACATGGAAGAATATGAAGACTTTATTTTTATCAAGGACTTTACTCTGTATGACAGTGGAATTGCAGGCTTCACTATATAAATCTGAGTATTAAATCTGGTTTAGCTTTAGCTAGCAGAACCACTTCAACTCATACTGGTCAGTCCTTGTCACTTCACAGCTAAGAGCATCGACAGCAGCGTGCTAGGGCTGGCTCACGCTGCCTCAGGATGCTGATTTAGAAGGGTTAAACCTATGGCTGACTCATGCTGATGTTTGGTAGACACCAACACAATACTGTAAAGCAATTATCCTTCAGTTTAAAAATAAATGAATTAAAAAAAATAAAAAAGTTTAAGAATTCTGCAGAATTTAAACACAGCCATTATCAGAAATTATATAAACTGATCAGATCAGTCGCTCAGTCATGTCCAGCTCTTTGTGACCCCATGAATCGCAGCACGCCAGGCCTCCCTGTCCATCACCAACTCCCGGAGTTCACTCAGACTCACGTCCATCAAGTCGGTGATGCCATCCAGCCATCTCATCCTCTGTCGTCCCCTTCTCCTCCTGCCCCCAATCCCTCCCAGCATCAGAGTCTTTTCCAATGAGTAAATATAGTAAAATCCAATATTACTGAATAATAAATACTCAAAATTCATTTTCTTAGTTATTTTACTATTTCATTATTATCCATGTTTTTATGATTATGTCTGTTGTGTGCACATGAGGGAAATCTTATAATCTGATAGTCTACCCCTCTTTCCAACTCTGTGTTCAGTGATGTCCTGTGTTAGCTTGAAGTGAGAGTCACAGTGGGAGTATTTAACCCACTGGAATCAGCAAACATCACAATCAGAACTTTTTTTTTAACCTGGAGAGGCTAGTTGTTAAACTTACAGCATACTGGTAAAGACCCTTCAAACTACACTAACTTACTGTCCATGATGAATAATGAAGCTTCAGTTACATGGAGAATTCACCTTTGTGAAATAATTCTCAAGAAGAGATCAATATTTTTGTTACAGAACAAAGCTTACAACACCTATTTTCCTTGCTGCTCAGTTTTTTTCTTACTTCCAAGTTTCCTAAGGTTGAGAATGCCAAAGTTTGAGTAATGGGTAAGGAAGGGTGCTAATGTGTTATTTTTGTGATCTGAAATAAAAAAATACATAAAATATTTTTTGTAGAAGAATTACTACAAAGGATGTTAAACACAGAAAATTATAATGGGCAAAAAATAGGAAAGGTAAACAGCTCTATATTACCAAATTTCTATTCATGTAGGAATAGAGGAAACTACACTACAATGAGAAGGAGAAAACCATGATACAAGAGCAAGTCCAAACTTAACCAAGATTCTGGATGCCATCAGAAATTTAAAGTTACAGATTTGGTAACACAGTACAGCAGTCAAGATGCCAAACTGGGCAGGAGAGGCAAATTCTTAAAGCACAAGATAGTAAGTGACTGACACAGTTGAGTGTTCATTACAATTTATTTTTTTAAAGTTCTAGAGGGAAAAATTGATTGACATATACACATTATACTACGTGTAAAATAGGGCTTCCCAGGTGGTGCCAGAGGTAAAGAACACGCCTGCCAATGCAGGAGACAGATGCAGGTTCAGTTCCTGGGTTAGGAAGATGCCTTGGAGAAGGGTGTGGCAACCCGTTCCACTATTCTTGCCTGGAGAATGCCATGGACAGAGGAGCCTGGCGGGCCACCGTCCATAGGGTTGCACAGGGTTACACATGAGTGAAACAACTTAGCATGCATGCATACAACATGGGTGTATAAAACAGATAACTGATAGGGACCTACTGTATGGCCCAGGGAACTCAGTGCTGTGTAATGGCCTCTATACGGGAAAAGAATCTAAAAAACAGCAAATATATGTATATGTATAACTGACTCAC
Organism: Bubalus bubalis; assembly: GCF_019923935.1. Lineage (NCBI taxonomy): Eukaryota > Metazoa > Chordata > Mammalia > Artiodactyla > Bovidae > Bubalus > Bubalus bubalis. Next base: position 97,192,912 of record NC_059163.1, on the reverse strand, counting down.
TTTGCTGTACAACTGAAACTGACACAACATTATAAATCAACTCTACCTCAACTTAAAAAAAAGTATTAAGAGAAACGAAGGATTTCAGGAGGAATAGAAACCATCTTAAATTTCAGGATCCAAATGAAAAGCATGTACATTTAAAATATAAAAGAAACATATACATATGACTTTCCATAAGACATTTTTATGTCTCACATGGAATTCAAATAGAGGTTAAAGAAACTGTTTGCCTGGATTATGGTAAGGTATATAGCCTGACAACTTTGTAGAGGGAGGTACATAAAGAGTTACAGTTTGGTATTCAACTGAAAGGACCAAACAATCTTTAAACCAGTCAATGCCCTATATAATCACTTTACCAATGAATTGGACAAAATAAATCAAACTTTATCAAATTAGTGGGTAGGTACAAACTTTTTTTGAAGTTAAAAATGAAGAGGAATACAAATTCCCAAGGAAATAATTTCTTTCTCTAAGAACTTAAAAAGTTATGAAGGAGACTGAATGAAATGACCTCACATGAAAAATACCTAATAATACATGAAACTAGTAAATGTAACCAACAACTACCTACTGAACATTTCCACAATTAAAATTAAGTAAATCACTATTTTTTCACAAACCCTTTTCCTGATTTCCAAAATCAGCTCCTCTTCTAACTGACATATTTAGATGAATGTATTTTCTAGTCTTCAAGATTCAATATTGGAGTAATTTTTTTTTCTTTTATCTTTCTTTTATCAGTCTCTGTGTTGGGCCTTCAAATGCATACATTTTAATATACATTTTAAAATATTTTCATCATTGTATTTGCATAACCACTCTGTGAGTAACGCAGAAGTTATAAACATTTCATCATTCTGTTGAAGGGCCTACAAGGTGACTGGCATGTAAACAGGAAGCAGAGTAAGAAGTTAAATTACTTGCCTAAGTTGACAGGACCAGTAATTACAAGTTCTGTGATCCTAATGTCAACATTCTTTTCATTACACTGTGGTGCCTCTCATCAACTCATATTTGGTCCATTACTCTAGATTTCTATTGATTTTCTCTGCCTTTACTCTTACCTCTATCTTGCATATCAGCATCAGGTTAAACGCAGCTTTTACTGAAAGATATCTCAATAAAGAAGCTGCCAATGGTTTCCTATTATACAGACAATAAAGATCGGAATCTTATCTCTGTTTCATATGTGAAATCTTTAATCATACTGGGCTTCTCTTGTTCCTTTGAACATAACTTTTAACTTTTCTGAGACTGCCTTTGCTTTTAGCAGTGTTTCCCTTCTCTGAGTTACATATCCCCGAGTAACAATTATTGCAGGGACCTGAACATTTATTATATATATATGTATTATTTATACATAGTTTATAGACCATGTATATGTATAACTACTACCTTGTGTGTTTTGATGGAGAGGGGGCAGGAAGCAGCGGTAAGATTTTTGACATTAAAAAAACAGTCTTCGCAACAGAAATGTCCATCAGTGCATGAATGGTTAAAGGAGATGTGATATATATATATACATATACACACTGGAATACTATTTCATTAAAAAGAATGAAATCTTGCCATTTGCTAACAACACGGTGGGACGTGGAGGGTACTATGCTCAGTAAAATGGGTCAGAGACAAATACTGTATGATCTCACATATATGTTGAATATAAAAAATAAACTAGTGAATATAACAAAAAAGAAACAGACTCACAGGTACAAAGAACAAACTAGTGGTTACCAAAGGGGACAGGGGTGGGGGAAGGGGCAAAATAGGAGTAGAGGATCAAGAGATACAAACAACTAGGCATAAAATAAATCAGCTCCAAGGATGTATTGTACAGCACAGGGAATATGGTTATTTTATTTATAACTATAAACTGACTATAACCTTTAAAAATTGTGAATCATTGTGTTGTATATCTGAAACTGATACAATATTGTGCATCAACTATACCGTAATTAAAAAAAAAAAAAAGACCGCTGCGGTTCCACTTCTGGTAATGAAGGACTATGTGGTTTTGATCATGTTTCTGCTGAGAACAACTAGGAAAGCTGAGACAAAACAAAGAAATATATCTGTATGAAGGCATTGAAAAGCTCTCAAAACTGTGAGGATTTCATGGCTAAGACCTAGTAGACGCAGACAGGTTGGAGAGGCGCTTACAGCCTCTCTGATGGAGGCCTCTCTCTTCCAGAAGCAACTAAGAACAAAGCCTTTTGCAAGCTCACAGACCTAGGTGAGGGGAGAAGAGGAGAAAAACTAGAGTTGGGCTCACCAAGAGACAAGCACCTCAGTCTTTCTGTTGAGATTCTAACGTGCTGCACCCTACAAGTCAGAGTGGACCAAAAATAGATTGGAGCTGAATCATCTCCATTCTCAACTGGATTGCAGTGATTTGAGGATGCTAATGGCCCTCGCTACCTAAAGAAGTTAAAAAAATCCTCTCTAAAAGAAACTCATGCTATCCCAAGCCTCAAAATATCTCTACAATTGTTTATATACAATATCCAGCACACATAAAACAATAATTAGGTATATGAGATGACATGACAAGACAGAGAAGCAACCATAGAAACAGGACTCACGGGGATTATGAAATGAAGACTTTAAAACAGTGTAATTAGGGAGTTCCCTGGTGGTCCACTGGATAGGACTCAGGGCTTTTACTGAGGTGGCCCAGGTTCAATCCCTGGTTGGGGAGAACTAAGACCCCACAAGATATGTGGCACAGCCCTCCCCCAAATTCCCCGAAATACTATGATTAATCTGTTCAGGAACTTAAAATATGAGTAAGTATGTGGAGAATGGAAACACAACCAAATGGAATTCTATTATTGAAAGATACAATAAAAACCCAGTGAATGGATTTAATAGCCAATTATACAGAGTTGAAGACAAAATTAGGGAACTGGAAGAAAATTCAGAAGAATCTGCAGACAGATTAACAAAAAGACTAAAAGATGAAAAATGGAAAAAATTTAAAAGGTAGGAGATACAGAGTAAAAAAAAAAAAAAAGTCCCACATAGGTATATAATTAAAACCCAGAAGGAGAAGCATGAGGGACTGTAACAAAGCAATACTGAAAGAGATGTCTCAAATAAAGAAAAAGCATCATGCTTTAGATTCAAGAAGCATTATAAACCTTTAAGGAAAAGGCAAAGAAAATAACACCTAAGCACTTCATATTAAAAGTGAACTATGCTAACTATGCTAAAAGTGAAAGATGCTAACTGCTGATATTCAAAGAGGGGGAAATGTTGAGCATCCGTAGGTAAGAAAATTATTCTATCAAATGAATGACAATAAGACAGCTCCTTTGGAACCAAATGATGCTATCTTTAGAGTACTAAAAGAAAACAGAATTCATATTCAGATGATATAACTTTCAAAAGTTAAGACACTATAAAGCTATTTTCAAACAAATAGAAACTGAAAACTGGGCTTCTCTGGTGGCTCAGCTGGTAAAGAATACACATTGCAGGAGACCTGGGTTCAATCCCTGGGTTGGGAAGATCGCCTGGAGAAGGGAACAGCTACCCACTCCAGTATTCTGGCCTGGAGAATTCCATGTATGGGGTCGCAAAGAATTGGACACAACTGCCAGACTTTCACTTTCACTTTTTTCACCTCTGCCTTGGAGGAAAGAGTAACCTTTGCGTAGACAGAAATGTTCTCAGATGGAAGTTCTTAGATTTTGAAAGGGATGAAGAACAGTAAAGAAAATATATGGGTAAATGTCAACAAATAATTACTTTTACAAAACAATGCTGACTTATTGTGGTATTTAAAACATACAGATTTTAACATTAACAACACATAAATTGAGAATATGGGGATAAAGGGGTCAAGGGTATTCACATTGTCCAGGAAGTGGATAAAGTACTAAAGTATACTAGACTTTTATTTTTTTATTATTATTTTTAATTTATTTGGCTGCGATGGGTCTTAGTTGCGGCATGTGAACTCTGTATCAGCATGCAAACTCCTAGTTTCGCAAGTGGGATCTAGTTCCCTGACCAGGGATCAGACCTGGGTCCCCAGCATTGATCCTGTACCAGGATCAGCACTGATAAGTGCTGTTATCATTGATCCTGCACAGCATTAGAGTCTGTACCACTGGACTACCAGAGAAGTGCCTATACTAGACTTTTAGATGTTAAGGATGCACAGTCTAATTTCTACAGCAATTAAACTATAGTCAAAAGACATGCAGGCCTCCTTGGCGGCTCAGCGGTAAAGAATCTGTCTGCCAGTGCAGGAGACGCAGGTTTGACCCCTGGGTCAGGAAGATCCCCTGGAAGGAAATGGCAACCCACTCCAGTATTCTTGCTTGGGAAATCCCATGGACAGAAGAGCCTGGTGGATTGTAGTCCATGGGGCTACAAAAGAGTCAGACATGACTTAGTGACTAAACAACAACAAAAAGACATAACTATAAGGAAAAGGGGAATAAATAAACCTGACACATCACAAAGGATGAAGAAAGTAGAGAAAAAAAAGTGAAGAGCAGGGGAGACAAGAAACAGTAGGATAGCAGCTTTAAAGCCTCATATATCAGTAAAAACATTAAACTTAAATTGACTATCCCAATTAAAAGATAAGACTGCTGCCTTGGATTTATAAAGATACACCTTTAACCTGTTTTCAAGAGGTAAATATTAGAATACAGAAAAGTTTAAAGTGAAGAGTTTTGCAAAAACTAAAAGAAAGACTGGCTATGCTAATATCCAAGACACAATACAGGAGATTTAAAGCTCATGTGTCAAGAGCCCTAACAGGAAACAAGTGACACACTCAGGATTGTTTTAAACAGAGGGACTAATTTCAAATGTGTGTATAGGGTATAACAGAATTACAAGGATAATTCTGTAATCCAGGGCTAACAACAGGGGAACTGTACCTCTCTTAAGCTCCAAGAGACAGAAGAAATTAACCAAAGTCTTGAGGGAGAGAGAACTGTCAAGAGTTCAGGTGAGAGAGGCAATAATCTTTGGTCAAGGTACACATTCAGTTCAGGGCAACCTCTAATGGAGGGAGCCAGGGGGAATATAAGCACTTATCTCAACTCTTTTCCACCATACACTCTCCTTCTATCAGCTACTGATCATGGGGTGGTATCAATTCAGTCACACTCTCATCTGAAGCCAAAAACATTATCCACCCCAGACTTTTTCATATATGGTAAGGGAGAAGAGAAATAAGTAACAAAACATAATTTATAGTTTCATAAAACCAGTGTTTTAGCTGGTCATGAAGACTAGGTTCGTGAGCATAGCTGCTTTCTATCACCACCCATCTAGGTTTCTCTCACTCCTTGCTTGCACCTAAGCTGAATGGAATTCTTTACCAGATAAAAGTGAAGTTGCTCAGTCGTGTCCGACTCTTTTCGACCCCATGGACTGTAGCCCACCAGGCTCCTCCATCCATGGAATTTTCTAGGCAAGAGTACTGGAGTGGGTGGCCATTTCCTTCTCCAGGGGATCTTCCTGACCCAGGGATCAAACCCAGGTCTCCCACATTGCAGGCAGACACTTTACCGTCTGAGCCAGGTAGGGTGACCCAAACATTCATTCTTAGAAGATGAAACCAAGTGGAGGTCCTTTTTGGGTTACCCTAGTGTTTTCACTGACTGCTGGCCGAGAATACTGGTGAATATCATACATTCCATATAAAGTCCTACACACTCCACTATGCAACAGCAATCGAAGCTCCCCCTTTTAAAAGGAATCTTTCCCCTTTGTCAGTAGTGTTCCCCCCGCACCCCACCCCCACCCCCTCGTTGGTTAATGATAGGAAAAAGTCCTGCCAGCAAGCCATGTCCACTTCTAATTCACTGAAACCATGTTTCCTAGGAATCATTCTTCCCTTGAGTACTAAAACCTCCAAAGCCACTAAGACTGATGCTTCACAGACCAAAAAATTCCTCTAGTGGTTTACTAGGCATAATAAGAGAATGCAGCCCAAATGTGTACATGTGTACACCAAAAGACATACACAACAATGTTCATAGAAGCTCTCCTAATAGCCAAAGAATAGAAACATCTCTAGTATCTATCAGGAATAGAATGGATAAATAAATGTGATATAAAGTAGAATACCGAATAGCAATGAAAATGAATGAATGAATGTTACCTGCTCCAGGTAACAACATGGATAAATCTTACAATGTTAGATAAAAGAAGCCAGAAACTAAAGATACATTATGCATTCAATTTATATAAAGGTTAACCACTATCAAACCTAATCTTTGGTGTTAGAATTCAGGATGGTGATTAGCCTTGGGAAGGATGAAGAGTAATGACTAAGAACGGACATAATTATTGATGTGGGTGGTAACTATAGTTACCTTCATTTTGTGATGTCACGCTAAACAATTATATTTGTGTTTTTCTATACATATGTTATGCTTCCATTAAAAAGCTTATTTAAAAAAATACAACTGTCATCTTGCATATAATGTATAATTTCTCTGGATGCTTTTGTTTTTCTGTATTTTATCAGTTTGACTATAACATGCATAGGTGTGACTTTCATTGTAACTTTTCTGCTTGCGATTTACTGAGCTTTGTGGATTTATAGTTCTATGCTTTTCACCAAATTTGGAAAACATGCCACCTGATTTTTTTTTTTAACAAAATTAGCCATACTGAAAAATAGAGGGACTACTCTCATCCCCACTCTATACACCTTCTGGGGAAGGTAGCACCATATATTGATTATGGATTCTAAGCATATACTTCATTGTTTAGGCCAGCATCCCTAATTTGCAGGTTATTGTATCATAACTGGCCAGTTTTCAGATTTGTTCTCTCTGAGTTCTCGTCTAGCCTGTCAACTCATAAGACAGTGACAAGTATATACCCCTACCTCAGGCCATGTGTCCTAAAGTTATTCCCTATGGAAAGATTTCCCTTTACTATTATGTGTCAGGGCCACTGATGCGTGGTGATTTTACTGACCATTCACATCCAGCTGTGGCCAGCTCACTGCAGATTCTTTCAAGAAAGAATAGGACCCACACTTTTTTCTCTTCCATTAACTGGTCAGAAGGAACTCCTCCTGAAGCAATTTATATGGGTTGGGGGAAAAATGCTGAAGGAGCAGGGTCAGGGACTACAGGAGTCGGAGTCACCTGCTCATTTAGTTTAGCTGTAGCCAGTTCCCAGTCTAACAGGGAGTGGACTGCTTCTGTGCTCATCCAGCTGTACGGTTTGGTGAATCAGATAACATCAGTTCACGACAGGTGGTTTGATTATTCACGCAGTCACTTGATGTCCCATGGTCAGGTGTTCCATCCTACCAGGTAGCAGGAGCAAATCTGGAGCTGCCTTTCAAAGAAACAAAAGAAAATGTTGTTGGCTGAGGAAGATATGTACTTATTTCCAAACCGAAGGGTCTGTGTTGTAATTCCCCTATGGGAACTTACCGAAGCCTTCATTTAATATTTCTTACCACGTGAACTTCCAGTACCAATGGACCTGCCTAATCACAAGGCCACCCCCCATCAAAACTTGCAATCTTACGGTTACCCAGAAAACAGGTTAGAGCAGGTCACCCAAATGTGCTTTATTTTGTTGCCTACAGAACCCCCAGAAGTCTGCTACACCTTTTTTGCTTTCTCTTTGTTGTAGTGGTAGGAAACACAACTACCCATCACTTATTTGAACAGATTCTCAAACATGCCTCTGGCCACTGCAACCCTAGAAACTTGGTGCAGTCCTGGGTTTATTGCTGCATCTTCTGGCAGGCATATGTCTTATTAAATCATGCAGAATGCTTGCTACTCCTTTCTCATTAGGTTCATTTAACATAATTTCATTGCTATAATAGACTAGTATGATATTCTGTGGCACAGTGATATGATCAAGGTCCCTTTACACCACAGAAACAACAGGAATGTTGACATAGCCCTGAGAAGACAGTTAGGGTTTACTGCTGTCGCTGTCATTTAAGTGCAATATGCTTTTGATTTTCTTTACTGATTAGAAAGGAGGTGGGAGTGGGGGCAGGGCACATTTTCAGATCAATACCTATGTATCATGTCAAAGTCTATATTAATTTCTTCCAATGAAGCTACCACAGCTAGAACAACTGCAGTTGCCCCCCACCTCCACCCCACACCTGATTAAGCTCTGCAATAACCCACTGTCATCTTTCACTACCCATCTGGTTTTTACACTGTCATCTCCATGATCCTTCTGGTGATCACACAGGGAATTTAAATGGGAATATGCTATCAGTTGTCATGCCAGCACAGGGGCACTAACTTCTGTACTGCTTTTCTTTTACTGTCTTGAGAGGGAGTGGTATCGATCAGTTCTGAACTTCTCTCTAGTCCTACCTACCATAACAACACTCATTCCATTGGTCAGGAAATGAAAATGAAGATTGCTTCAGTTATTAAAATGTATTTATTCTTACCACACATCTGGGGTTGGAGAAGTAACCAGTATGGGTCTCTCTGGGCTGTTAGCCAGAATCAGGCCAGGACTTCATCTGTCACTCGACTTTCTTGGGGGCCCCTATTCTAACCAATAAATAGCCACTGGAGAAGGATTAGGACAATGATTCCCTAACTTGCTCACTGGAATTACTGGGGGAGCTTAAAAAATACAAAGAAAGGCCTGTCTCACCCCCAGAAATGATGAGTTAACTGGCCTGGGGTGTATCCTTGGCTTTAGAATTCTAAGGTGTTCTTATGTCAAGTTTGGAGACCACTGGGTCTAGAGAAGATCAATGATTATACTGCTGTGGCTGCATTGCAGGGTTCTTCCTTGAAGGGGCCAAATCTCTCCCCATCAAGAAGTACCAAGTCTGTGACTTGGATGAGATGCTTCAAACTTAATTCCTCGGGTTCTCACTGGTCAAAACAGCAAGATCTTTAATTCTTCTGTAGGTTATCACTTGCCAGAGCAAGCTGCGTACTCCTCTGATGGGGATGCTATGTCGGGATTTGCCTGGAGGAACTGGGAGGTGGCGAGGGTAAATTCTGAGGACAGTAGGAATCAACTTACGAGACAGAGCTGCCCCAAAGCTTCATTCTTGTCTGCCCAACTGTCCCCATTTGATGTCTCAGGGCCCCACTCCTTTCTCATCAATCCTAACTTTAGTGTAAGAAAACTGGAAGAACTGAGCATTTAATTGGTACTACAAATCTACTTTATCTGCCCACTGTCCATAGGATCGCACAGTTGTTCATAATTGAAGCAACTTAGCACACACGCACGCACACACAGCCCCAAAGTAGAAACAACTCAAATAGCTACAACAGAATGGACAGAGCAGCTTGTCCACAAGCGGAATATAACAATGAACATGAACAAACTACTTCTACAAGCAACTTAGATAAACCTTACAAATATAATGGTTGAAATACACATATAATTTCATTCATGTATGATTCAAAACAGATCTATGGTTATAAGTTAGTGTGAGTGGTTACATCTGGGGAAGAGGTTGGGCAGTATAATTATTGGGATGTCACATAAAAGGTTTCTATGTAACTTGTAATATTCTATTTCTTGGGTGGTGGATAGAGGGATATTTTTACCTCTGATAGATACTGCATTTATTTCTGCAGTATGCTGTATTTCAGTTTTTTAAAAGGCTAGTGCTAATAAGACTGGGAACTACCAGTTATGCCTACTTGCCCCTCGCCATCAATTCAAACACTTCTTTCAAGGCCTGGTTCAGATTCCACAACTAACTTGAAGCCCAACCACTTCAGCTAGAAATGACTTATCTTTCTGCTTGGTTTTCATTACATCTCCTGGGAGATACTGTAATATAGGAGAAATGGTACAGGCCAAGGGGCTTGGGCTTTAATCTGTAAAGCAATAATAAGAGAGTGATGTGGTCATATTTGTTGTATCTGCACACCATGAATTTGCTTAACTAATTATACTTATTTATATTTCTTTGACTATGTGGACAAACAAAAATTTACATATACATGTAAGTATAAAAATGTCATATGTTTGATTGTTACAATATTTGTTCCCAGTGTATCATGCCTCTTTTGTTTGTGCCTCTTTGCAATGTGCCTTTGCCACTTTAACTATCAAAAGGTACTTTATTTCCCCACTTCTTGAGTCTAGGCTAGCCTTCCTTGTGACTTACTTTAACCACTGCATGCAGTAGCTGTGACTTAGTGCAGCTTCTGTGGCTGAGGCCTCGAGAGGCTCCACAGCTTCCTTTGTCACTTTCTGGAACACTGCCCTGGGCCTCCATGCTATGAGTAAGTCTGGAATGAAAGACCATGTGAAGAGAGCCACGTGAATGAGCCCTGAAGAAACAACAGAAAAACTTTCTAGTCAAAACACAGAATGGCGAGAATAAATCATTATTGACTTTAGCCATTAAGTTTGTGGTTGACTCATAGCGCAGGAAGATAATCTAGTCTGCTGTGGCACAGACTGATATTGTCTCTCAATGTCCCTTCTTCTTTTCTTCCTTTAGTATTACAACTCCCAAGTTTTGACTTAGGACTTTGCCACACAGGCAAGGACTGTATTTCCTAGCCTCCCTTGGAAGTCTGGCCATGCGACTACATTTTGGCCAAAAGAGGAAATGATGGCTGCAACTTCTGTGACATGCTCTTAAAAAGAAGAGGTATACTGTTTTTCCATTTCCCATTCTCAGATATATCTTGGCAGAAGGTGAAACAACCATCTTAGGCCATGAAATAGAAGCCACATATTGAGTATAGCAGATTAACAAGCTAGAATGAGGGTGGATCCCTAACACCTGATGCTGCTGTATCAATCGTGAACTGATTATCTCTGAAATGTTACAAGAGAAAAAAAATAAACTTTCATCTTAAGTTATTATTATGTTGGCCTTTAAGCAACCAAACCTATATGCCAAGTAATATGTATTTTCCATTATTTCCCCCATATACTTATATACAAATACACATGTATATATGTATATCTACAAATATAAATATTTTGAGTGTAAACATACACACACACAAATATGTAAACATTTATGTGTGCTGCTGCTGCTGACTTATAGACTGGGATCACATTATACACACTTTTCTTCATCTTGCTTTTTCTCATTTAGTAGTAGTATCTTGCGGAAATCACAATTCAACTAATACTGCTTTAATTTATTCCTTTTGTTGGATACAAAAACAGTAATTCACTCAACCATTTTCCTAATAATGAGCTTTCACTTTGCTACTTGTTTTTAGATACTATGGATGATGCTACAGTGAATATTCTTATAGTTAGATCCTTACATATTTTAAGGGCTTCCCTTGTAGCTCAGCTGGTAAAGAATCCACCTGCAATGCAGGAGACCCTGATTTGATTCTTGGGTCGGGAAGATCTGCTGCAGAAGGGATAGGCTACCCACTTCAGTATTCTGGTGGCTCAGCTGGCAAAGAATCCACCCACAATGCAGGAGACTTGGGTTCGATCCCTGGCTTAGGAAGATCCCCTAGAGAAGGGAATGGCTACCCACTCCAGTATTCTGGCCTAGAGAATTCCATGGACTATATATCCATGCAGTCACAAAGAGTAGGACACAACTGAGCGACTTTCACTTACATATTTTATACCTATTGGACAGATTCCCAAGAAAGAAATAGCTAGGACAAAAGATATTTCTAGTTTAAAACATTTTAACACAGGTTGCCAGACTGTTTTGCATACAGGTTGAAAAAGTTCACATTTATACCAGCGTGCATGCATGCTAAGTCACTTCAGTCATGTCCTTCTCTTTGTGACCCTATGGACTGTGGCCCGCCAGGCTCCTCTGTCCATGGGGATTCTCCAGGCAAGAATACTGGAGTTGGTTGTCATGCCCTCCTCCAGGGGATCTTCCCAATACAGGAATCAAACTCACATCCTTATGTCCCCTGCATTGGCAGGCGGGTTCTTTACCACTAGCGCCACCTGGGAAGCCCATTTATATCAGCACTGTATAACAAAACTTTTCACTTGGATCCAACAGGCAACAGGTGCTATTGGTCATTTAACATTTGCCCAGTCTGAAAAGATTCTCACTTAATTTCATAATAGGAGAAATGCCCAGTAAAACTACAGCAAGGTTAAACACTTTCACTTATCAGTCCCACATCCAAAAGTTAAGTAACATACTGTAATGAAAATACTGTGGGTGCACTGTTACTTGTTTATATAACACAGGGAAATCTGGCAGTGTCTAGCAAAATCACACATATAACAAACCCTCTGATGGAACAATCTTATTTCTGTGAAATCTTGAACATGTGAGACAAAAGTATACACAGTATTATCCATTACCACATTGTTTTCAAAGGCAAAAGACTGAAATCAAAGCAAACATCCATCGTAAAGGGTTAGTAAAATAAATTCTGGCATTCCTGTAGTGGAATTTATTCATAGTGGAATACTATGCAGCTGTTAAAATGATGAGGACTCTCATTATGAGCTACTTAAATAATGGAGTTATCAAATATAGCACATTATTATAACCTTTGGGTTTTTTTTAATAAAAAGGAGAATAAACTCGTATAAAAAAAGCTATGAGAAATACATGAAAAACTAATAAAGTGGTTGTAGTACTGGCACAGGAAATGGGTGTATGATAGATAAGTGGGGAGAAGCTTCAACTCCAAACATAAATACCTATCTATCTAGATACACACACATACACACACATTACCATTGGAATGAACTACTCCTCAAAAAGAAAAATAGTTCTAGTATTTCCCCAGATTCCTTTATGTGATTTCTGTCTAGTCGATTTACCTATCTGATCCTCTTTCTTCAACTGTAAAACAGGGATAAGATCTGCTTCACAATGATCTGGTGAGCACTACAGTAGGTCTGTGCTTAGCCAAGAGCCTGTCACACAACAGGCACTTAATCAAGACTAGTTAACGAATGGTCTGCCAATCTGTTACACAGGCCTGAATTTGGCGTCTCATTACTTTTACTTGCATTATCCTGATTTCTTCTGATTTTGAGTGACTTTTCATATTTGGATTTATTCTTTGCTGAATTCATATTCTTTGCCTACCCATTTCCTATAGAATTGCTTGTTCCCTTGATGTGAATTTTAAAGAGCTCTTTTAATATTAAAGATGTTAAATCTCATATTTTTTTTTATATTTAGTCTATGTCTATTAATTTTAACTATGTTTATATCTTTTTGCATACACGTTGTCTTTTATACTGACAAATGTCTATCTTTCTAAAGAAGAACGTGTGTTCTGCTGCTGCTGCTGTGTAAAATACTCTATAGCTGTCAATTAGATCCAATTGACTGACAGTACTACACAGTTCAACTAATGAATATATCCTCACTGATTTTCTGCCTGCTAGGTCTATTATTTATTAAAAGAGGGGTGATGAATTCTCAAGGTATAAGAGCGCATTTGTCTATTTCCCCTTGCAGTTCTATCAGGTTTTGCCTTAGCTGCTTTAATGCTCTGTTGTCAGACATACACACATTAAAGGCCGGTATATCTTTTGGAAGCACTGACCTCCTTATGTAATGCCCTTTCCTATCGCTGATAATTTTCCTTGTTTTGAAGTCTGTTTTGTCTGAATACAACAACTACAGTTTTCTTGTGATTAGTATTAGCATAGTAGATCTTTCTCCATTCTTTTACTTTAACCTGTCTGTGCCTTTATATTTCAGGTGGATTTCTTGGGACTTCCTTGACAGTTCAGTGGTTAAGACTTGAAGCTTCCAGTGCAGGGAGCGTGCCACAACTAGAGAAATGCCTTCGTGCCACACCTAGGGAAGCCCGAGCGCGCGCCACAGCTAAGACACGATGCTGCCAAATAAGTAAGATTACAGTAAGCATGGAGTTTCTAAGGCGAAAAGGTGGCTTCTAAAAAAAACTTCAAAGATCTATATAGAATAAAACTCTTTATTATATCTGCATACATAGATTTTGTATGTTTTTAAACAAAGTAATGTATTTTATTTAAGCCACTGTTATTTTGATCTCTATGTGTGTGTGTATTAGTTGTAGCTGTGTCTGACTCTTTGCGAGCCCATGGACTGTAGCCAGCCAGGCTCCTCTGTCCCTGGAATTCTCCAGGCAAGAATACTGGAGTGGTTTGCCATTTCCTTCTCCAGTATTTAAATTATAATCTCTTCCTAGTCAATGACTGAAAAAGTGGCATCTCAATACACACTCATAGATTCTATAATAGGATAGAAAGCCTTTTTTCCAAGTTCACTCTACCATGTCTCTAGGAATTTTCTATTAGGCGCTTGAGCATATTGTTTGTTTTAAGCACCACAAGTATTTCGGAAAATGATTTTTAAAGTTTTACCAGTTGTTATTAATTTTAAAATACCAGTTTTGTTTCTCTAGTTTTGCTTTTATTTCCAGTTTGCTGCATCTCCTCTTCCTCTTAACGCTGTGGGTAAGGGAGGGCAGTTAAAACGTGGTTCCTCAAAAAAAAAGGGAAGTATAAAAATGCCAAACACCAAAATCAAAATCCTCTTTTAAAAAAAGTTTTGTTTATCTCTTAAAATTTTTTAAACACATAAACTGACAGATTTAAATAATTTTTAAAAAAAGATTTGCTTAGTTGTTCATGTAATAATCATCCATTTAAGCCCAGGAGGGTAAGTCTCCTCTCATTCTATTCAAGCATATTAAGTATCCCATTAATTTCATCATACTGTTCCAGTCTGTTAATCTGCAATTCCTTTTACTTTTCTTTTACTTTGGGCTTATTCCCTTGATCACATGTCCTGCTTCTTCTTGGTTTGTCATGTAAGTGGTACACATCCTTCATTAGTTTCTTTAGAAAGGATGTGTGAACTGCATATTTGAGACCTTTTAGGATTGAAAATAATTTCTTTTAGCCTTGTATCCGAGTAACAGCATGGCCTGTACAGAACTCTAAATTATAAGTAATTTTCCTTCAGAATTTTGGAGCATTGCTCCATTACCCTTTTGCTTCCAGAATTGTTACTGAGAAGTCTAACACATTCATCTCTGTATGCATCATATGAAATCTGTTTTTTCTCTCTATAAACTTGAACAATCTACTCTTTGTCTCTCTACTTGTTATCTTTACAGAGAAGAGAAAGGCGGGAGATACACAGGAAAAAAGCTCCAGAAATCAGCATGGGGTCCCCTTAAGCATTTTATACTCAGAGCAAACTTAATTACCCACCCCCGCCACAAGAGCCACATGTGATTAGCACTGGCACACTGTACTATCACACACACTGTGCAGCCCTAGAGCAACCACCGTAAAAAACAAAACACGATGCAGCTGCAAGAAAAAAGATGTGTTGATGGTGATGTAAAAATAATAATTATGATGAAGATAAATGCTAACAGTATTGTGCACGTCTATGTGCCGGGTACTGTTTCAATTGCCTCGTACATATTAACTCACTAAATTAGTATATAGCATACAACCTTAAGAGGTAAGTATTATCTTCATTTTATAGGTTACATAAGCTACCCTGGCACAGCCAGAATTCTAGTCCAAACAGTCTAGCTCCAGAATCTTGTGATCTTAACTATTATGCTATTACTACTTTCCAGTAGTAGATGCTAGTCAATTTTTGCTGTTTATTATACTATTTTAAAATATCTTTTCTTGACAAAATAAAAAGCTGGCAAACCCATGTTTATTTCCATAATTTAAAAATGTATTGGTTGGTGAAATGTGAAAACCTGGAAATCACCAATTTATAGGACCAGTAGAGAGAAAGACAGAGAAGGCAATGGCACCCCACTCCAGTACTCCTGCCTGGCAAATACCATGGAGGGAGGAGCCTGGTAGGCTACAGTCCATGGGGTCGCTAAGAGTCGGACACGACTGAGCGACTTCACTTTCACTTCTCACTTCCATGCACTGGAGAAGGAAATGGCAACCCACTCCAGTGTTCTTGCCTGGAGAATCCCAGGAACGGGGGAGCCTGGTGGGCTGCCGTCTCTGGGGTCGCACAGAGTCGGACACGACTGAAGCAACTTAGCAGCAGCAGCAGCAGAGAGAAAGAAAATGAACATTTGAGGCAAGATAACTGATGGAACAAGATCTTAGAGGATCAGTTCTAGAACACAGGGAGCTGGTAGACCTGAAGGACTGGGAAGATGCTAAGTGCAGGAGGAATTATAGCTACATTCAGAGATGATGGTGAGGAAAAAATCTCCAGTAACTAAAAATCAAGGTCATCTGAGCACAAAATAAGACTGGTAGCATCAACTTAGAAGGCTTAATAAGTAATTAATAAAGAATGGTGAAGATTTGGAGCAACTTTTGTGAGGAATGGGAAAAAAAAAAAAAATAAAGCCAGGAATGAACTGACAGCTAGAAAAATAGAAATGGTTTCAACACTAAATATATTGAAGAAGTCAAAGAATAAGGTTAGAGGGAGTAACAGAGTGGACAATGTATAAACAAATATAGCAAGTTGTGGTTAGAAGATAGGATTTCTGAATTTAAGATCTCAGAGCCAGAATAATACTCAGTCATTGATGATGATACTGGTGATAATAACCATTTATTAAGCACACACACTAAAAAAAAATTAATTTAGTCATAACAACCATTACTATCAGCATATTACAGAAGAGAAACTGAGGCCCTAGTGAAATTTTCAGTAAAATTAAAGTTTTTCATAAAACGTAATAAAATGATTCTGAAATTCATATACATTAGGAAAGAATCTGGTATTTCCAAGGAAATACGTGAATATTAACCACATTAATATCTTGCTGGGTATTAACACTTATAATAAGGCTGCAGCAATTATAATAGTGTGGTAATATACTAGAGGTCATACAAATTGACCAATGGTAAAGAAAAAACAGTCCATGGATGTGTGGAAACCTGATTTGAAATCAATGACATTACAAACTATAAAAGAAAAGTCACACTATTTAACAGTTGCTGCTAGAAAAATTAGTTGTTTAAATATGAAATAAATAAATTAGATCTCTACCTTATGCACAAAAACAGTAGTTTGAGTTAAAAAAGAATAAAATATGAAGAATAAAAGTTTACAATTTTTAGCAAAAAGATGAATATCTTTGTGATTCGGAGATAGGAAATGGACTTCTTTTCTTTAGGAGAGGATTTCTTAAATCAGACACCCAAAGCAAAAAATATACAGGAAAAGATGAATAAATCTGATTAATTCAAACTAAATTTCAGTGTAAAAAAAGACACCATAACAAACGCCAGAGAAAAGGCATGGACTGGAGGATGACAGGCAACTAATACAACCTACAATGTATTATTATCCAGAAAACATGTATCAATGAAAAAGATGAGCAAAGCAATAGAAAAAATGGACAAAGATGCCCAAAGATGTCCAGGAGGCATTTGGGATTAGTACTAGAGAATCTGGGCTGGAAATAGAGGTTTGGGCTGTATCAACTTACTTATCATATATGAATTCAAAGAACTAGATGAGTTTCCAGGACAGCATGTAAGGCAAATAGAAATTTGGGCCTAGCTAGGACATAAAGCAAGCAAAGGATTACCAATCCTCACTCTTCCCCTATCCAACCTGGGGCTGTACAGCATGAGGGATCCCAGTTCCCCAACCAGAGATGGAACCCATGCCCCCTGCAGTGGAAGCACAGAGTCTGAGCCACTGGACCATCAGGGAAGTCTGCTCAATCAAATTCTTAATACTAATAACTGCTTTAACCTTATCGACATACTATTTTCTCTGGCTTTTTCTGATCATAACTAAGTCTTCTAAAGATGCTGCTGCTGCTAAGTCGCTTCAGTCGTGTCCAACTCTGTGCAATCCCATAGACGGCCTCCTACCAGGCTCCTCTGTCCCTGGGATTCTCCAGGCAAGAACACTGGAGTGGGTTGCCATGTCCTTCTCCAATGCATGAAAGTGAAAAGCAAAAGTGAAGTCGCTCAGTCGTGTCTGACTCTTAGCAATCCCATGGACTGCAGCCTACCAGGCTCCTCCGTCCATGGGATTTTCCAGGCAAAAAGATGAGATCTAAATATAAGAAATAAACACTTATAATAAAACCAGATTTGGGGATGTCCCTGGTGGTCCAGTGGTTAAGACTCCAAGTTTCTTTAGGGTGTGTGGGTCTCATCTCTGGTTGGGGATCCCTCACACCATGTGACATGGCCAAATTAATTAATTTTTAAAACCCCACATTTTGTTGGGTATTACATCAGAAGATGATACTGGGGAAGATTAAGAGCAGGAGGAGAATGGGGTGACAGAGGATGAGATGGTTGGATGGCATCACCAACTCAATGGAGATGAGTTTGAGCAAACTCCAGGAGATAGTGAAGGACAGGAAAGCCTGGTGTGTTGCAGTCCATGGGGTCACAGAGTTGGAGGTGACTTAGAAACTTAACAACAACATCAGAAGGTGGTCAGATAAACCTGCCACTTCTGTTTGTAACAATTACCTTAGCTCCTCTACTTTATGTTCTGCCAAGAAGGTGGGGTGGTGGAAATGAAATGCAAATTAAAAAATAAAGCCAAACAGGACTTAAAATTTAAAGCAAAGGGAATGTAAGAAAATGTTCCCTAAAATGCACAATAAGGGTTTTTTTTAATTGGTGAGGTTAGGAACTATCTCCTTTTATACATTATATATATACATATATATAATTATTTAATGCATCAGAAATAGCTAATATATGTCTGCTGCTGCTGCTGCTAAGTTGCTTCAGTTGTGTCCACCTCTGTGCGACCCCATAGACGGCAGCCCACCAGGCTCCTCCGTCCCTGGGATTCTCCAGGCAAGAACACTGGAGTGGGCTGCCATTTCCTTCTCCAATGCATGAAGGTGAAAAGTGAAAGTGAAGTCACTCAGTCGTGTCCAACTTTTCGAGACCCCATGGACTGCAGCCTACCAGGCTCCTCCGTTCATGGGATTTTTCAGGCAAGAGTACTGGAGTGGGATGCCATCTCCTTCTCCGAATATATGTCTACACATCTTGAAATTTTAAGACAAAAAAAGAAAAATGCTTCATCCATATAGACTTCTATTCACTGCATTTCTTATACTTGGAAATAGTAAAACAGCTATCCACTGCTCAAAGAAGTCAGTCACAAAAGAACTACATAGAGGATAATTTAACTACACAGAGGATAATTTCTTTTATATGATGTAAGAACATGCAGAGGAAGAACAGTGGTGGTGGTGGTAAGGGGATGTGATTAGTAGGGACATAGAGAGACTCTATGGTGTGTTTGGTGTATTCTGTATATGTGGATCTGGCTGTTGGTTACATTGAATTGGTCATTTGGCACTTGAGCATTTTATTATATACCTTTTAACTGAGGTATGTATCTCTTAATCCTTTAAAGAAAAACTTCTTAGAGGCCTTAGGGATCTCACTCAACACAGCTTGCTTTGCTCCTGTCAGGACAACAAAGCCTCTAAATAAGAAACGAATATTTAGTGGCCTCTCTAAGCTTTCTTCCCCTAATGGCCCCACTCCCTCAAACCACCCTGCCTCAACCACCTCCCAACAGAACAGTCTTAAGGACAAGGCCATTGAGATCATCATTTTCAGGATAAACAAGCTCCAGGGTCCTTCTTTCACTAAATCAAAAGTAAGCTCCCAGGAGTAAACTGAAAGTAATCTGAATGTAAACACCAACCTTTCAATCATCACTTTGTCTATCATCTTCTATACTACCCTAGCTCATGAACATGAATCTGTTCTAAACATCTTGGTAGAAATTTCCATTATAATTTTACTTTGACAATTTTGACCAGGGTAAAATGACAGAAAATCGATTTATCTAGATTTCAATTAATTATCTTACTGATGATTATTTTTTTAGTGAAGGACGATAACAAATATTAAATCTAAACAGTCCAGAGAATGAAAAGTTGCTTAAAAAAAATTCCTTTTCACTTTAAGATGAAATACCAAGAGAAAAAAATTTTTAAACTTACATATTAACAATTAGTTGTTACATTTTAAGTCATACAAGGTGAAATACTGGCCCTTGTGCAGTTCATTGTTCTATGTTATTGGTCAAGCAGGGTTCAGAAAGGAAATGAGGCTGGGTTATTAAGATGCAAATACACAACATGTAATCAGCAAGTGCATTACTTCGAATACTTTACTTTAAAAACATGAAACAGTCATGTCAAGGAAGGTGCTTCAAGGGACTGAAGCTATCTCCTTTCTCTATTTTTTCGGTGTTAATAAACCTAAATAAAAAGTAAAGCTCTCCAAGGATACTTTAGTTTGTAGCAGAAGCCCTACAACATGAAATAAAGGAAACCCTAAATCTTCATATTCTTTTACCACGTTCCCAGTTTTAGTTAACCGAAAAAAAAAATTGATCTACAGAAGAAGAATTATCTACTGAAAACAGATATCTAAGTAAGGACTCTAACGGGTCCGGTCTGAGTCAAGGCCTCGGAGCAGGATGGCACTAAAGAGCCAAAGAGCAAGGCTGTGAGCAGTGCCTAGTTTAGGTATCTAATTTCTTTAAAAAAAAAAAAAAAAAAAAGCCAGATTTGTAGTGGGGAGACAGCGAAATTAGGCACTGCGGGGGTTCGGGGGAAAGGCTGCTCTAAGGAGAATTTGCAATTCTGGGATCGTGGCTGGGACAAGAGGGCCCGAGGTAAAAAGCGACGCCAGGAGAAACTCACTTTTGAAAGGCACCTTCCGGTTACACAGTGCTCTCACGTGCTTTACCTCCTTGGACACAGTATCCTTTCTTGGGCCTCCGGACGTGAAAGGCCCACCGTGAAGGCCCTCTTCCCCTCAAGACTCAGAGGCGGGCCTCGCTGCCCCATCGCCGCCCGCGCCCCTTCGGCCTCCGCGGGGCGCGCACGTCACCCGCCCGCTGCCAATCGGCGCCCGGCAGCTCACCTCTCCGTGCAGGCGCCCAGCCCCGCCCCGGCCTGGTCCCGGCAGAGAGCGCCGGTAGGCCGCGTCCGCTCTGGGCGCAGGCGCAGGACCTCCGCCGGAGAGCCGCGGGAGTCGGGTGAGGAGCGGACGCCGCTGGCCAGGATGGTGCTGGAGAGCGTGGCCCGCATCGTAAAGGTGCAGCTCCCCGCGTATCTGAAGCGGCTTCCAGTGCCCGAGAGTATTACAGGGTTCGCCCGACTCACAGGTAATCCTGGCCTTCAGCCGGTCCCCATCCTTGCAGGCTTCCCCACGCGGAGGGTGGGGGCGGGCATCTGAAAGTCCTTCGGCCGAGGGGCGGGGCGGAGCCTGGCGGGTGGCGCGTGACCTGGGATCCCACTCCAGTATTCTCGCCTGGATAATCCCGTGGACAGAGGAGACTGGTGAGCTACAATCCGTGGTTTCGCAAGGAGTCGGACAGGACTGAGCACAGCACCCCCACTGCCACTCTCACTGCAGTCGCGGAGTAGGTGGGCACGCGCCGGCACTGCATCCTCAGAGTGTGTGTGAGGCCACATCCTGGGACTTGGCGGCCCCCTGAGCTTATCTTCGTGTCTGTCTGCAGTGTCCTTCCGTGTTGAGAGACCAGGTTTTTGCAGAGAAGGTGCTGAGTTGGGAACAGGCCCATTTTTTTCATCTCCGTCGCTCCCTGCAACGTTGCTGGTTTATTTTGAAGTAGGAAAAGTCATTATCCAAGGCTCAAAGGCTCTGTGTATCAGGCCGTCCCAGCTCTTGGCTGAGTTTGACCCACATAGTGTGGGTGTGTCTGTGTGAGAGAGAAACACACATACACATGTATTTGGTGGTTTTATTTACTAACAAAATTAGACAATTCCAGTTCCATGGGGGAGTGTCAACC
The DNA here is from genome assembly GCF_019923935.1 of Bubalus bubalis. Classification (NCBI taxonomy): domain Eukaryota; kingdom Metazoa; phylum Chordata; class Mammalia; order Artiodactyla; family Bovidae; genus Bubalus; species Bubalus bubalis. The sequence goes on along the minus strand of NC_059163.1, from coordinate 97,171,206 downwards.
TGTCATGGGGTCGTTTGAGGTCATCACCGGAACTATGGGCCTGGAAGCAATTTAGTTTACTTGAGTTGGAGGAAAGAGACTTCTGCTGGCATGACAGACCAAAAATTAGAAAGTGAAATTTACTGATGACATGTAACATTTGCACTTAAGTTCCCTCCTTTACAGAATAGAACCCACAGCGCAGGATTTCATATCTAAAAGATGAACATTTCCCGAATGCTGCCAAAACTTGAAAGATATTGTTGGGTTCTGAGCTTTGCAATGCAAGTGAGATATGGGTAAACCAGACTCAGGGACTGATTAGGATGATGGTGGGGGAGGAGGGTGGGGAAGCCGGTTATTGATAAAGCAAACATTGAACTCATACGTTCTGACTGATTACCAGGGAATGTAAGCATGAATTAAGATAATTTTGAGGTGAATAGGGCTGCTTCTGGAGCAGTTTAGACATCAATGGTAGCCGACTTAAAATGCAGTATTTGGAAGGCTGACAGGTAGAAGAAAAATAAGATGTATTTTGTGTAGACCAGAAGACAACTAGGGCCAAGTTAGTGATTGTTATTTGAACATGGGTTTTAGTTGCATGTTAAAGGAATTCTTTTTTTTTTTTTAATTAGAGAATACTTTAGCTTAATAGGGTGCTGTGAGAGCTATCCCCTCTCAGAGATTTAAAAAAAACAAAAGGCGGTGTCTGGTGGTGGATAGGTAAGATGTGGTAAACTAGGTCTAAATCTAGAGATTCTTTAAATAATAATCACAGACATTTGGTTTGTTGACAATGGATTGTGAAAATTGAACATTTTTAGGTGTTAAAAGGTTTGACAGAAAGCATGTAATTGAATAGAAAGAGTGGTAACTGAGTGAAAGTGAAAGTAAAGTCGCTCAGTCGTGTCCGACTCTTTGCGACCCCATGGACTGCAGCCTACCAGGCTCCTCCGTTCATGGGATTTTCCAGGCAAGAGTACTGGAGTGGGGTGCCATTTCCTTCTCCAAATCTTCCCGACCCAGGGATTGAACCCAGGTCTCCCGCATTGAGGGCAGACGCTTTACCGTCTGAACCACCAGGTAACTGAGTAATAAACACTAAAAAAAATCTATACATAAGGAGAAACATTAAAGTAACATAAGATGAAAACGCTTTCAGATCAAGAGTTTGTAAACATCTTAGTCCTCTTTTGATTTTACTATTTTATTCTGATGGATTACAGCAATTATATAAAGTTTTGACTTTTTCCTCCCCTTATTTTTTTACGTCACAGTAGGCCTAACCATCGGAGAAGGCAGTGGCACCCCACTCCAGTACTCTTGCCTGGAAAATCCCATGGACAGAGGAGCCTGGTAGGCTGCAGTCCACGGGGTCGCTGGGAGTCAGACACGACTGAGCGACTTCACTTTCACTTCTCACTTTCATGCATTGGAGAAGGAAATGGCAACCCACTCCAGTGTTCTTGCCCGGAGAATCCCAGGGACAGGGGAGCCTGGTGGGTCGCCGTCTCTGGGGTCGCACAGAGTCGGACACGACTGAAGCGACTTAGCAGCAGGCCTAACCATTTCCCTGCAGCTGGAAGTTTTGAATGTTTTTAATATATATATTTTATTCTTAATGTTCAGTGGGTAAGTAGCCCTATACCAATTATTTTTTCCCTCTTTAAATTACACCTTTAAATGTATTCATTAAATGGTAATAATACGTCAAAAAGATACAATCATTTTGTGACATTTGTTCCCAGTTGCCAACTTACTTTCTTAATAATTTGTGTAAATTAACTGATGAGTTTTTAGCAGTCAAGAAAGAAAAAAAAATCCCCTTACTCCCATGCCAACCTGTGCATGCTAAGTCAACTCTTTGCCACCCTATGGACTGTAGCCTGCCAGGCTTCTCTGTCCGTGGGATTCTCCAGGCAAGAGTGGGTTGCCATTTCCTTCTCCAGGGGATCTTTCCAACCCAGGGATCAAACCCAGGTCTCCTGCAGCTCCTGCACTGCAGGTAGATTCTTTACCCTGAGCCACCAGGGTGAACCCAGTTTAACCTTAATTATGTGTGTTGATTCTGAATGTGGCTGGTTTTATATTAAAGTTTTCCATAAATAGAGTGTAGATGAAGGAGACTGGAAGGTATGATATTTGACTTAATGACTAGAAGACTTCCAAACTTTTTTTTTCCCTCTCAAGAAATTCTGTCAACAAATATTTAATTCCTATTAAGGCATTAAGGAAACTCAACCTAAACCTTTTCCCTCTTGAATAAATAATATATAGTAGTTTCTTCTTTTACGCTCTTAAATACTTAATGTGAAGAGTGATTCTCAGAAATAATGACAACTCTGATAAATATTTTTATAGTGCATATTTAACCTGTCGCATTACAGTGTGTCTACATTTTAGTTCTCATTGTAATGTCCATTTGTTTAGGAAATGATGTTTGTAATAATTACAAAAAATGAGACAGTCTGCTTTGCACTGGACAATGATAATATGACAGTTGCAGAATCTATTGTGGAGCACTATGGAAGAAAAACTTCAAAGACCAATTTCCTCTCTGAGCTGCGTCTCTTGATTAGATTGTATTAGCTAATAACATTTGGATGTCTTGAATAAACTACTTTTAGAATCCATCTTAGACCTTTTTTTTGGTTGAAATAAAAACCTGGAAGATAACTTTTCAAAATAAATTGTTTAAAATGTCTACCAGATCAAAAATATTTTCATTTCTTCTCTATGATAATTAGAGCAAAAAAAAAAGTTACAGTTCACATTATTGTTGCCTGTTTTTCCTTCCCTGTTTAGATCCAGTGGTGTTTTAAAGCAATTGGCTCTCTCATGATGACTCTGCATTCTTAGTAAACACTTGGAGATCCTTCATTACTGTACAGTATTTATAGACAGCCCTTACCTGTCAAGACAACTTTGTCAAAAACCTATCTTTGTTTAGGTTACATTGTTAACAGTGAGGCTTTTAAGGTAAATTAGTATAATTCCCCCTTTGAAAGTATATTGTATTCAAATATATTAACCTTTAAAAAAGCTTTCCCTGTCATACAACCTTTTAAAATAGAATAACAAAAAGCTTCCCATTCAAAAGTCAAAAAAGTTTACTTCTAGATTGAAAAGCTAGTTGTGAAACTGAATATAGTAGTTCTTCCCCACTTAAAAAGCTAGTTTCTTTGAAATGTAATGGTTTTACTCTTAAAGCTATGAATCCCTGGACTGTAATATTTTTCCCAGAGTAACACAAAAATGTCAGAGCTGACACTTTCAAGAGGATTAACTCTAGAAAGGACCAGTTTTGAGCAAAGAATTAAAGAAGTGGAACAGAATTGAAAACATATATCCACAGAAAGACTTATATAAGCATGTTCATAGCAGCCTTATTCATAATAATCCCAAGTTGGAAGCAGCCCAGGTACCCACTATCAGGAGAGTGGATACACAAATTATGGTGTATTCATGGAATGGAGTACTGATTAGTAATAAAAAAGAATGATTTACTGATCTACTGCATGAATCTCAAAAATTTTATAAAAAGCCTTTGTCTATAGGAATCCGTGGTGAGGAAATAGACTGGAAGGGGGCTGTGTGCTGTGCTTAGTTGCTCAGTTGTGTCTGACCCTTTGTGACCCCATGGACTGTAGCCTGCCAGGCTCCTCTATCCACGGGGATTCTCCAGGCAAGAATACTGGAGTGGGTTGCCATTTCCTCCTCCAGGGGATCTTCCCGACCCAGGGATCAAACCCAGGTCTCCCGCATGGTGGGTGAATTCTTGACTGTGTGAGCCACAAGGGAAGCCCAAGAAAACTTGAGTAGAGTGGGTAGCCTACTCACTCCTTCTCCAGGGGAACTTCCCAACCCAGAAATTGAACTGGGGTTTCCAGCTGAGCTACCCCAGAAGCCTAGACCCACTCCAGTATTCTTGCCTGGAGAATCCCATGGACAGAGGAGCCTGGCAAGCTACAGTCCATAAGGTCCCAAAGAGTTGGACATGACTGAAGCAACTAGTTGGGATCAAATGCTTATGTCTCCTGCATTGGCAGGCGGGTTCTTTACCACTAGCGCCACTTTGGAAGCCCCTCAGTGGAGGCTACAGCCGTGTCTTTGGTTGTCACAGCTCAGAGCTAAACGCCTGAGATCTGTTTGTTTTATTGTATGTAAATTTACCTCTTTTTTTTTTTTTAAGAAATGGAACAAAAGATGAATTTTCTTAATAGGAAAGTGTAATAAATGATTAAGTTCAAGCTAAAGAGTTGCATTTATTAACATGTAAATAATAAAGTTTATTTTTAAAAGATTAAAGAATTTTATTTCAGAAAACTTATTTTTGAGAATTTGGGAAAATATTTACATGCTGTAAGTTGTAAAAGTTTTTTCCCCTCTTCTGAGGTAGACCAACTAAATTTAAAAGTCAGTGTAATTAAAAAGCTTTTATGGAGAACAATTTTGATGTCATATAAAACACTTCTTCCATGTAACCACTCGGCAATTTAGAATTCCTCGTGTCATCAAGTGTTTGTTGAGCACTTCCTGTGGGACAGGCAATGTTCTAGATACTGGGGCCCTGTTCTGTTTATAGCAGTGAGTGGAAAACTTGATTATTAATTTCATTTTATTGGCCCTTTGGTCCTAAGTAGTCTTTAAGTGGTAATAGTAAAGCCATCCATTAAAAATATTTTATTTTCGTCTTTCTATAGTTCAGAAGTGAAGTCATTTCTATGTTTTACCCATATTGATACATTAGAAAATATTTATGAAATTATCAGCAATCAAGTTACCAGTGTTATTTTTATGGGATCATTATATGCAACCTTTTGAAAAGTAAGAAAAAACAGAGCAAAATAGAAATGAACAGTGTTACCAGTTCTTGACTGGTGGGATTACAAGTTATTTTATTTTTTGTACTTTTTAAAATTTTCAGATTTTATAAATTAAATGCTATTTCTGGTAATCCTTAAACATTTTTAGAATGTATTGTACAAAATACACATTAAACCTAACAATTAGTGGGTAGTAGATTTCCCTTTACAGACCTAATATATCTGCCGTAGCTCAATATATATTAAACAGGTTCATAAGAAATAGGCAATCTTAAATTTTTTTAAAAAATTTCTTGTTTATTCTGTATTTCATATTTACCAAAAATCAGCTCTAACATATAATTTAAATGATTTAATTGAGCTTTATAGGCTGTATTATTTTCCTGTATAATTTTTCCTGTACTTAAATTGAAGTTTGTCATCTTTAAAAGTAAATTTTCCCACATAAGACTGTTGTATAAATTATTTTGTTGTAGGAAATAATAGTACCTTTCATCACTGTATTCCTGCGATGTTTTACCAAGGAATTAAGTGTTGAAAGAAGAACATTTTCTGAAGTAAATTTTAAAACAGCATTCTATTTATTCCCTGAGATTTGTAGGTTAAGATAGGGAATGTTAAACTTAAGAATCTAAGTTAAGGTTATCATCTTTACATGTTCATTCTCTTAACTTTTTGACTTTGATTTACTCAACCTCTTGAGACTTTTAAATTTCGTAGTATACATAATAATACTTAATGTTATACTACATTCAAAAACATTTATTGAATAAGTACTGGTTCAAAATACTGTACTGGATGTTGGGGCCAATAACAGTCTAAGACATTTATTGCCTGATCTGGAAGATAAGTGTAAATAAATAATTACAGTACAATGTGAGTGAGAAAGGGACTGACATTTACATTCTAAATGTCATTTATTCGTTCATTAAGTCACTTAAATTCATTCATTCGTTAAGTCACTCATAAAACATTTATGAGGTTCTACTTTGTGCCAGGAAGTGGAGCTCCTTTTCCTATAGGATTATGGAGGAATCAACTTTGTAAACTTTGTATGATAAAAGAAACTGAGGAAAAGGGGCTTGAAAGCAGAGGAAGGAGCGATTGATTTGCTTTGTGAAATTGAAAAAGATTTCCCTGGTGGCTCAGACGGTAAAGCGTCTGTCTACAATGCAGGAGACCTGGGTTCCATCCCTGGGTTGGGAAGATCCCCTGGAAAAGCAAATAGCAATCCACTCCAGTACTATTGCCTGGAAAATCCCATGGATGGAGGAGCCTCATAGGCTACAGTCCATGGGGTCCTGAAGAGTCGGACAGGACTGAGCGACTTCACTTTCATTTTCTGGAGGAAGCAGTATTTGACCCTAGTTTTAAAGGGTCCACATAAATGAATCAGGTAGACCACAAGTAGAAAGGCACGGCAGACAGAAGGAATCCCTCATGCAAAGGACACAGGAAACCTGCCACTAGGTAATCAGTAGCTTTGGCTGCCTCTAAGTACAAGAGGGATGGGATATTTGTGGGTGTTGACACTGTCAAAGTAGCCTTCCCATGTTATAGACATGGTACTTTGTGGAAACTGTTGGTCTACAACAGCACCATCCAAAAGCCTTTTTGTGATGATGGAAATGTTTTCCGTGCTATCAAACATAGTAGCCACTAGCCACACATACGGAGAAGGCAGTGGCACCGCACTCCAGTACTCTTGCCTGGAAAATCCCATGGACGGAGGAGCCTGGTAGGCTGCAGTCCATGGGGTCGCTAAGAGTCGGACACGACTGAGCGACTTCACTTTCACTTTTCACTTTCATGCATTGGAGAAGGAAATGGCAACCCACTCCAGTGTTCTTGCCTGGAGAATCCCAGGGACGGGGGAGCCTGGTGGGCTGCCGTCTATGGGGTCACACAGAGTCAGACACGACTGAAGCGACTTAGCATAGCATAGCATAACCACACATAATAGCTCTGGCACTATTAAAATGTGACTAGTGTGTCTCAGAAACTAAATTATGAATTCTACTTAATTTTATTTAAATAGCCACATGTATTAATCATGTTTTTTATGTTCTATTTTTTATGATAATTGGACATCTTGGGGACCTTGCTGGCCAGGGAGGTTTGCCCCCCTCCCCGGACTAGCTGATGCCAAAAGATAGTAAACTACTTGCTTGTGAGCATATTTTTCATATGCAAACCAACCAATCCAAAGCCTACACTCCAAACACCTTTATCTAACTCTCACTTACCAAGCAGTATTTACCCTGCCCTAAATCACCCAAGGCCAGATATGAGACAGTTAGGGACTACCTCTATAGCCCAAAGCCCACTGAAATTATTCAGGCCAATACTAAACTCTTCACTGTGCTTTACCTTGCCTTTTCTGTAAACCACAATAAAGGCTTGTGCCCTTTTCTCTCACCTTGCTCCTGACCAAGCCTCATACTTACCTATATGGTCATGGGTGGCCTGTTGTGCTCCCTTCTCTTGTGAATTGTAAGTAAACTTTTCTTTCAAGGCAGTTGTCTCCATGTCTGTCATCTTTCCATATCTGATTATAACAAAATCCTGGGTCCAAACAAAACAGTGTGGCTAGCGGTTACTGTCTTGGATAGCAAAGATCTATAAATAGACCCTTCACCCCAGGAAACAGTTCTTTGTCATTTTCAGAATGTTAATTCACTCAGAGTGTTTCTGTGGAGTGTCTCCACTTTTGATAAGAGACTGGAACAGATCAGCCTGACTGGCAAGATCTTACCCTTAGAGAATTTCATTCTGGTGACTGAAAGATTATATCCCCAAAGATTTCTGCCATGTAGTATTGTCAGGTTGAGTTGGCAAAATGTTTTTTCATAATCTTAATAAAAACGACCATTCACTTTTACTTTCTCTGTGCCAGGCACTCTTATAGGTGCTGCACATATGTAAATAGGTTGTTTCATCTAGAGCTCATAACAAACCTTTGGCATGGTGTTATATCAAAAATAGCTTCGTTTTGGAAGAGTTAGTATTAAGCCAGCCTTTTAATAGTTGAATAGTAAGAACAGTTATCTCTGGAGAGTAGTTTTACTGAGAGAAGAACAGATAAAATTTTGGCTCTGTTGAATTTCATTCATAGTGACTGAGAATAGGCTTTGTACTTACTCTCCTGGGCTAAACCTGCTTAAGCTCCAGTTTACCCACATGAAAAATGGGAATAATAATGGTGCCTACTAAATTCAGTTAACACAATGTTAACTGAGGTATTATAGTTGCACTCTTAGCATAATCTGTTCATTTATTATTAACAGTTATTAGCATGCCTTAGCATATGACCTTCAGTTTTTCTTTTTCTCCATTAAGCTACAGTGCTTATTAGCAAGGTGTCAGGTTAGCACTCAGTGAATGATGACAAGTGATAACTCTTAAGGTCAGAAGGGATTCCCTATGGAACCCAGCAGAGGCAGTGTACTAGCCAACATTTGATAAATGCATGCTGAAATATAAATATTTTGCCTCCTTGGTGTGTTTCTCTCTGCAGACATAGAGAACATTTCATTTATGTCACTTATATTTTCTATCCCCCAAAACAGTGCTGAGTACAAGAGGCTTTAATGAATACTTATGAAGTACAATGTATCTAATAATGAGATTATTTAGTATGTGAAAATTTCACCTAGCTCTTTAAAATAGCTTTTACACAACACAACATTTAGGTTTTTCTATAGGAATCACACTACGCCTTACAAAAAATGTAAATTAAAGCATTGAAGACATATTCTGTCTGAAATTATAAATCTGGTAAATACAGGAAATTCTGTTGTACGATTTTAGACACGGTGGAAATGTTTTCTAAACATATAAAATTGAGTTTTATTTATAATTAATGGTGATTGTAATTCCTGAAATAAAACTAAACACAAATATACTTAGGATAATGAGATAGGGTATTGGATAGAGGATTTATTTCTGAAAACCTTGTTTTCCAGTTTCAAAAGTCTCAAGGCAGTCCACAAATAAAATAAAGTGGTCCTAGGTACTGGTTCCTTGATATTTATTCACAGTTTTACAGATAAGGTAAGAAATTAGAGTGAGAAGTAAAGAATTAGCTGAAGGGTGAGACATGCTATTTAAGTTCTTTAAAAAAATTTTTTTAGTTCTAATGAGGTGGATGAAACTGGAGCCTATTATACAGAGTGAAGTAAGCCAGAAAGAAAAACACCAATACAGTATACTAACGCATATATATGGAATTTAGAAAGATGGTAACAATAACCCTGTATATGAGACAGCAAAAGAGACACTGATGTATAGAACAGTCTTTTGGACTCTGTGGGAGAGGGAGAGGGTGGGATGATTTGGAAGAATGGCATTGAAATATGTATAATATCATATATGAAATGAGTCGCCAGTCCAGGTTCGATGCATGATACTGGATGCTTGGGGCTGGTGCACTGGGACGACCCAGAGGGATGGTAGGAGGAGGGAGGAGGGTTCAGGATGGGGAACACACGTATACCTGTGACAGATTCATTTTGATATATGGCAAAACCAATACCATATTGTAAAGTTAAATAAAAATTTTAAAAAAATTCACAAAAAAATAAATAAAAAATAAAAAAAAATTAAAAAAAACTGGAAAAAAAATTTATTTACAATAGGTCCTTTTTTGAGGGGGAATCAATGAAAGTTTATTAATTTATCATTAGCAATTGGAATAAGCAGTTATTTGGTACTTGTATGCATCAGGTATTGACCTAGGTAATTTACATGTATTATTTAATTTTAAAATATTTATGTTTCATTTTTAACTAGACTACAGTAGCTCTTTGTTGGTCATCTATTTTAAACATAGAAGTCTGTACATGTCAGCCCCAAACTCCCAGTCCATCCCTATTTGAGTCCTTTTTCAGACTGTTAACAATTTTAGTTTCAGAATGGCTTCGGTTGTTGCCTTTCCTTGGTGTACTCGCACTACTTGGCTACCTTGCGGTTCGTCCATTCCTCCCGAAGAAAAAGCAACAGAAGGATAGCTTGATTAATCTTAAAATACAAAAGGAAAATCCCAAAGTGGTGAATGAAATAAACATCGAAGATTTGTGCCTTACTAAAGCAGCTTATTGTAGGTGTTGGCGTTCTAAGACGGTAAGATGTCCATTTACACATACACTAAAATTTTGTGCAGTTAACATGGTTTTGCTTCTTAAATCCCCAGTTTTGAGGTTCTGTGAGATGAGAGAATTTTCCATAGTATTCAGCACTGAAAATCTGTTATAAATTAAAGTTTGCCTCTTCTGATCAATATACTTCCTACATTAGGAAAGTTAGAGCAGCACGGAAACTTAATTGAGCAAGTTACTTAATCTCTGTCCGTTTTTTTTAATCTGATAATATCACAGAAATTTTTGAGGATTTAGTGAGATGATATATGTATAGTACAGTGCCTTCTATGTAGTATGAGCTAGTGAATGGCAGCTGTAATTATGGATGATTTTGAATATGGAAATTAAAAAGGAATTTGGTAGATGCAACTAGATTATCATATGATGTGAATTAAGTCAGACAGAAAAATACCATATAATATCATATATGGAATCTAAAATAAGACACAGATGAACCTACTTATGAAACAGAAAGAGAATCAAGGCAGAGAACAAACTGGTGATTGCCAAGGGGGTGGGGGGTGGGGAAGGGTGGAGTGCGAGGTGGGGGTTAGCAGATAAAGATTTTATAAATAGAATGGATAAACAACAAGGTCCTACTGTACAGCATAGAAAACTATTCAGTATCGTATGATAAACTGTAATGGAAAATAATATTTTTTAAAAAAGAGTGTATATATGTGTATAACTGAATCACTTTGCTATACAGCAGTATTTTCGACAATTTGTAAATCAATTATATTTCAATTAAGAACAAATAAATAGACAAGGAGGAGGAGTTTGGAATGATACATTGTAAATAGTATATGAGATCTGTTTTCTTCTGCTACTTTGGTCATAGGCTATTTGAGACTTTAAGAACAATAATGTTCATCATAGCATCATTTATAATAACAAAATCTTAGAAACAATCTAGATATCTGATAATAGAGGAATGATTAAAGTATGGTGTAATACAAGAGTGCACATAGTAAATAGAGGAAAAAAGATACCAAATTGTTAATTATTACTTACGAGTAAGTTTTTAAAAATATATTTTATAATGTTTTTTAAAGTATTATAGTGTGCATAAGTTTTATAGTGAGAAAACATGAAAGAATTTAATTTGAATTTAAATTACATCCTTTAAAAATTTAAAATAATTGAAAAGGTGAGCTCAGAGTTAGAGCTGTATAAAAAATAGGAGCTTATTTTGATCCCCCTTTAAGACTATCATATTGACTTGTATGGAATCATCCAAAGCTTTTAAAATCTGCCAAATAATGAAATATTTAAATGTTAGGTTTGCCATAGTATTGGAAGGTGGTTAGCTATAGAATATATCTGTTGCTCAGAAAAGCTATCTAATGTGTTTTTTTTCTCCCAAAGTAATGGACTTTATTTATAAGAGCATGTCGAAAATATTTCTACTTACTGACTCATGTGAAAAATAACATCTGCAATTTTTTCCTTTCTAGTTTCCTGCCTGTGATGGTTCACATAATAAACACAACGAATTGACAGGAGATAATGTGGGCCCACTAATACTGAAGAAGAAAGAAGTGTAATAGTAATGAATTAGGGTGGAATTCAATTCTGTGCTGTAAAAAGTTAGAACAATATTTTTGCATTCTTTGTTTATTGAAGATCTTTCAAATGGTGGTCTTAATTATTGCTACTGGTTGAATAATTATTTCTGCCAATTTATTTTCTTTTTACACTACTGTTTATATTTGATACTTTGTATATTCAAGCAGTCTTTATATAGAAATTAAATGACAGTTCTTTCATTCTGACTTCAAAGAATTAATGTATCTTCCTACAAAAAAAATCAACATTTTTAATTTTAATTGAGAAAGTTTTGGCAATGAGTGCAAAGCTGTTTGAACATCAGTATTTTCAACGGAATCTATACTTTATAAATGTCTGCCTCCACTATTAAATATGTATATAGTTAGTACCCTTCTGTTTTGATCATTTGCAGTGATTTTTTTCCCCTTCCATATTTCATTCTTTTTAGGTCAGTAAGAAAAATATTGCTGTCAGAATTGCTTGAGTTTTCAAAGAGAAAAACTCTTTGCTTTTTAAATATTGTTCTCTATAAATGTGAATTCCCGAATTTCAGAAAAAACAGGAACTGGGTATAAAAAGTTTCAACAAGGAACAATTATTTACATTATAAAAGACTTGTTTATAAAAGGTTTGTTTGTGTCTGTTTACATGTCTTGTGTGTGTGTATGTCAGTAAACTCATGAGCTGCTGCAATTTGAAGGTCAGTTAAAAATAAAGTAAATCTGGTACGGCTGGATCCCTTTGCTGTTCACCTGAAATTATCACAACATTGTTAATCGGCTGAACCCCAATATGAAATAGTTTTTAAAAATCTGAATTTATATTAATATGATAATAGTTCAGTGTTCAAAATTGTATCTGTATAAACATTTTCCTCTTCATTACAGTGTAAACCAGTAAAACAAAATACAAAATGTGTGCAAAATAAACTTATTGGAGAATCTTTAAAACTTTCCTAGTTTTTTTAGCCTGAGTCAATTTAATTTCATATTACAATTCTTATATTAATAGCTATCAGTCAGTCCACTGTGCTTTCTTTATATATGAAGACGGTTCAGGACGCAATCACACTTAATTCTTCCAATAATCATCAAAGCTAATAGTTACTGTGTACTTAGGTAACAGCACTGCACTAAGCATGATACCTTGATCTTTATGGATAGTTTATCGCATTTAATATCAAAGCTTCTGTCGATTTAGGTGATCTTGAGTTTCTGGTGAACAACAGCAGGAATTTTTAAGTTAGGGTTAGAAATGTAGGTATGGTTTTGAGAAGTTTTACAAGGTGTATGTACAAAATTGTTACTCTTTCTTCTGCTGTGAGTAGGAAGAAATACAACATTGCTCTCACTTTTGGTATTTTTTCCCTAAGACCTTTTTCTTAACACCCTTCTGAGGCTTCAGCTGTCAGATTAACCAGTTATTTTTCCACAGTTGATCACAAGACTTGGGGAAAACGCTCCTCACTGAGACTTTGCATAGCCTGGTCCATAATGCCTTTCTTGAAAACCGTTCACTGCAGATCAGAGCAACATGGTTTTGTACATGTTCCAGTCGTTGTCATTCTTAGATCTTACAAGAGAAGGTCAAATTTTCTCCAAATGTGGAGACTAGAATGAAACTACCAATGTTAAAATTGTTAGGTAGGAAGATTTTAAAAAATTGAAAACTTTTTTCGTCTCATAAAAGGTAATTCTAATACTCCAAAAATAAGAAGGTTACACTCTCGAATAAGATTTTTTTCCTCCCCACATTTTCTGTTGTTAAAATTGGTTAAAGAAAGAAATGGTCATTTCTTTTCTAGGCCATTTCTTTCTTTAACCAATTTTAACAATTGAAAATGTGGAGAAGAAAAAAAAGGTAATACTCTTGAGTACTGGTTTTTCTTCCCTACATTTGCACCCAAATATTTTCCCACATGTGCAACTCCTTCAGAAGCCCTGGGCTGGTAGTAAGCTGTTATTTTAATTACTTCTTTACATAAGCAGTGTTACCAGTTGCTATCATTTCCTCTTGTAAGTTCACAGAATTTTATCATGTCTGTCTTAAAAAATTGACATCTAATTGAAATCTAATTGCATGTAAACTGATACAATGGAGGATACCTTAGCTCTTGAAATACATATCTTGGGTTCCTAGAACATTCTAGAAACAGCCATATTGTTACTGTCACGTTATAATCATTTTGAGGACTACTGCTCCTTACCCAGGGAACTAGTCAGTCATTGCCTTACTCAGATGTGAGCACCACCATTACATAAAAAAGTATCCAAAACTGTTGAGCAGGACTTGAGGTATTAGTGATTCATTCTTACAGGCGATTAAGCAAGTTACATTATGAAAAGCACATTACAATTCAGTTTTGAGTTCAGTGTTTCATATGATGATTCATTAAATTGCTTTTGTATTTTGTAACCTAATTTGTTAATAAGTTTATGGCAAGCTAATTAAGCCAGCTGCTGATCTATATAGTTCTGTCTTCCTTACTGTAATCCTACAGTCTTGCATTAGAAACGTGCTATTACCTTGCAAAGAGAGTTTTAAATTTTTTTAAACAGGGTTCTTAAATTATGGCAGGTATTTTATTTACTACTTACCAGAAACATCTGACTGCCTTTACTTGTTTAGAATTCAGTTGTGGAGCATCACCAATCCTGAGAAGATCAGGAGAGCTCTTACTAAGGCTTATAGACTTTGTTTAGAAGTGCTCAAAGATCCCCAACTTCAGTGTCTGCTTGTTCTTGTGCTGTCCTAAGTCACTCAGTCATGTCTGCCTCTTTGCAGCTCCATGGACTGTAGCCCACCAGGCTCCTCTGTCCATGGGATTCTCCTGGCAAGAATACTGGAGTGGGTTGCCATGCCTTCCTCCAGGGGATCTTCTGGATCCAGGTATCAAATTCACATTTCCCACACTGGCAGGCAGGTTCTTTATCACTAGCGCCACCTGGGAAGCCCTGGCTTGTTATTACTTCACCCCTAATTCTAACAAGTTTATTTATCTGATTTCTGCTCCTGAACAAATCACAAGTATCGACAGGGTCCTTCTAGAGTCAGGTAAATAATGTGACAGCTGACAGCAGGGGAGGGAACCAAAAAATAAATTTAATGTGAACAGTAAAAGTGTAGCAACTTGAGAAAACTTAAAGTAGGGTCCTCCACAACACAGTGCCTAAGAGCATCACTGTGGTCCAATTATACAAGTGATTTTAATGATGAATTCGTATCAAGATGGTGGTGTCATCTGCATATCTGAGGTTACTGATATTTCTCCTGGCAATCTTGATTCCAGCTTGTGCTTCCTCCAGAACAGTGTTTCTCATGATGTGCTGTGCATATAAGTTAAATAAGCAGGGTGACAATATACAGCCTTGACGTACTCTTTTTCCTATTTGGAACCAATCTGTTGTTCCATGTCCAGTTCTAACTGTTGCTTCCTGACCTGCATACAGATTTCTCAGGAGACAGGTCAGGTGGTCTGGTATTCCCATCTCTTGAAGAATCTTCCACAGTTTGTTGTGATCCACACAGTCAAAGGCTTTGGCATAGTCAATAAAGCAGAAATAGATGTTTTTCTGGAACTCGCTTGCTTTTTCCATGATCCAGCAGATGTTGGCAACTGGGGAAACAGTGGAAACAGTGGCTGACTTTTATTTTTCTGGGCTCCAAAATCACTGCCGATGGTGATTGCAGCCATGAAATTAAAAGACGCTTACTCCTTGGAAGGAAAATTATGACCAACCTAGATAGAGTATTAAAAAGCAGAGACATTACTTTGCCGACAAAGGTCCGTCTAGTCAAGGCTATGGTTTTTCCAGTGGTCATGTATGGATATGAGAGTTGGACTATAAAGAAAGCTGAGCGCCGAAGACTGATGCTTTTGAACTTTGGTGTTGGAGAAGACTCTTGAGAGTCCCTTGGACTGCAAGGAGATCCAACCAGTCCATCCTAAAGGAGATCAGTCCTGGGTGTTCATTGGAAGGACTGATGTTGAAGCTGAAACTCCAATACTTTGGCCACCTGATGTGAAGATCTGACTCATTGGAAAAGACCCTGATGCTGGGAAAGATTGAGAGCAGGAGGAGAAGGGGGCGGCAGAGGATGAGATGGTTGGATGGCATCACTGACTCAATGGACATGGGTTTGGGTGGACTCCAGGAACTGGTGATAGACAGGGAGGCCTGGCGTGCTGCGGTTCATGGGGTCACAAAGAGTTGGACACGACTGAGCGACTGAACTGAACTGAAGTATTTTAAGGTATGTAAGAAGGTAGGATTTGTGTTTTGTTTGGTTATACCAATTTCTACTTCATACGGTTAAAAGCTGAGTGCTTAAAGTGGTATCCAGGTGGAAAGTTTATGCAGGAAATACCTTGACTCATTCCTTGATATTTGGAGGCTTTCTCATAGGCAGTTTTTCATTCAGTTGAAACATGTTTCAGGTTTAATGATTAATTCACTACATAATTCAATTTGCTAAAATATGAGAAAAACTAAAGGAACACTGATTTAAACCACATAAATCAAGTTAGATAACCTCCTCCACCTTAGGGAGGATGACAAGTCATGTTTAAAGTCATTCAGCTGTAGTTCTGTGGCTGCCTTACTGACCACGTAGTCCCTTTGCACCAGAGATAGGAGTGCAGAAGACTCAGGGCTGTTGCTGTTTTAGCTATGCTGCGTCATCTGAGGTTATGATTTAGTTGTCATTGTAACTTTTTACTGGAAGCTCATGGTGTCATGTTCAGAGAGGCATCTATTATCTTTTGCAGAAATCCAATTTATTTGGATGTTATGTTGAAGCAAGCATTAGTTTTATATAAAAAGTAGACCATATTACTTACTAGCAATACTATTGTGCAATTTTCTACTAGGTTTATATATATATATATATATATAAATATAAATGTGTGTGTGTGTGTGTGTGTGTGTGTGTGTGTTTGGCCATATGGCATACAGGATCTTAGTTCCCTGACCAGGGATTGAACCTATAACCCCCACAGTGGAAGTACAGAGTCGTAACCACTGGACCTCCAGGGAATTCCATTTATGGTTTTGAAGGACACTGAAAATCTGTTCAGAGAGGCATTATCTCTCTCAGAAAGGACATCACTTTCTAAGTTTCCTTTGGCTTGAATCCTTGATTCTTGCTTACAAAAAGTATATTCTGTGACTCTGTTGTCTTAAAACACTGTTGTCAAATAAACCAGCCACAATATTTACAAGTTACTGATGTCTTTTATAAAGCTGTAATTTTCCAAAATAATATAGAAATGGGAAAAGAGTAGTAAATTGCATAATTACAGAGATGAACCTTGTAATTGAAAATTAAAATGTCAACGTTCACTAAATTCTCAAATTTCCTGTAATTTTCCATTAGTATCCATCATAAATTCCTCTGCATTAATCACACTAAAGATAAGAATCAATAACATCCCTTCAATAATTTAAGACAGAAGTACAGTAACAAGATGCTGCTGCCATGAAGTGAAATAAGATGAATGTAGAAGTACATTCACTTTAAAATTTTGCATGCAACTGTGTAGCAACACACTGGAAAATCTAGAGGAAATGGATAATTTCCTAGTAAAACGTAAAAGATCAAAAGTGACCCAAGATAAAATTCTACATGTTAATAGACCAATTTTCAGATATGAATGAAAGAAGCAAATTTTAAAATCCTATTTTAAAAGTTCCAGGTTTGCAATGGCAACCCACTCCAGTACTCTTGCCTGGAAAATCCCATGGATGGAGCAGCCTGGTAGGCTGCAGTCCATGGAGTCGCGAGGAGTCGGACACGACTGAGCGACTTCACTTTCACTTTTCACTTTCATGCATTGGAGGAGGCAATGGCAACCCACTCCAGTGTTCTTGCCTGGAGAATCCCAGGGATGGGGGAGCCTGGTGGGCTGCCGTCTATGGGGTCGCACAGAGTCAGACACGACTGAAGCGACTTAGCAGCAGCAGCAGCAGGTTTGCAAAGAGATGATTCTAATGTGATTTAAAGTATCCCAAATTTCTTCAAAAAGGAACAACTCTCCAACTCATTTCATACAGCTGCTGCTGCTCTTGCTGCAAAGTTGCTTCAGTCGTGTCCGACTCTGTGCGACCCCATAGACAGCAGCCCACCAGGCTCTTCTGTCCACAGGATTCTCTAGGCAAGAATAGTGCAGTGGGCTGCCATTTCCTTCTCCAATTCATACAGCTAGTATAATATTAATATAAAAAAAATTATAAAGAAACAGAAGGCCCCCCCCCCAAAAAAGACCAATCTCATCTATATATATGGATGAAAATTCTAAATAAAGGTGTGCTGTGCTTAGTCACTCATTTGTGTCTGACTTTTTACCACCCCATGGACTGTAGCCCACCTGGCTCCTCTGTCCATGGGAATTCTCCAGGCAAGAATATTGTAGAGGGTTGCCATGCCCTCCTCCAGGGGATCTTCCCAACCCAGGGATCAAACCCAGTTCTCCTGCACTGCAGGTGGATTCTTTACCAGCTGAGCTACTAGGAAGCCCAAACAAAAGTGTCGCACTGTTAAAAAAAAATCACGATGGCAAAAAGGATTGTATTCCAGGAATTCAAGAGTGTTTTGATTTCAGCACATCTATTAATACAATCTTGTCACTTCTTTTTAATCTCTTCTGCTTTTGTTAGGTTCTTAATGGTTCTGTTCTTTATTGTGCCCATCCTGGGGTGAAATGTTGCCTTGATACCTCCAATTTTCTTAAAGAGATCTCTAATCTTTCCCATTCTATTGCTTTCCTCTATTTCTTTGCATTGTTCATTGAAGAAGGCCTTTTTATCTCTCCTTGCTATTCTCTGGAACTCTGCATTCAGTTGGGTAGATCTTTCCCTTTCTCCTTTGTTTTTTTGCTTGTCTGCTTTCCTCAGCTATTTATAAAGCATCCTCAGACAACTACTTTGCCTTATTGCACTTCTTTTTCTTTGGGATGGTTTTGGTCACTCACTGCCTCCTGTACAATGTTACGAACCTCTGTCCATAGTTCTTCAGGTACTCTGTCTACCAGATCAAATCCTCTGAATCTATTTGTCCTAATGACTGGGATTAACCAGGATAATGTGGTCACTTACCTAGAGCCAGACATCCTTGAGTGTGAAGTCAAATGGGCCTTAGGAAGCATTACTACAAACAAAGCTAGTGGAAGTGACAGAATTCCAGCTGAGCTATTTCAAATCCTAAAACATGATGCTGTGAAAGTGCTGCACTCAATATGTCAGCAAATTTGGAAAACTCAGCAGTGGTCACAGGACTGGAAGAGATTAGTTTTCATTCCAATCCCAAAGGAGGACAGTGCCAAAGAATGTTAAAATAACCAGACAATTTTGTTCATTTTGCATGCTAGTAAGGTTATGCTCAAAATCCTTCAAGCTAGGCTTCAGCAGTATGTGAACCGAGAACTTCTAGGTGTACAAGTTGGGTTTTGAAAAGGCAGAGGAACCAGAGATTGAACTGCCAACATACGTTGGATCATAGAGAAAGCAAGGGAATTTCAGAAAAATACATGGTTTTGCATCATTGACTTTTCTAAAGCCTTTGACTGTGTGGATCGCAACAAACTATGGAAAATTCTTTTTTTTTTTTTTTAATTTTATTTTATTTTTAAACTTTACATAATTGTATTAGTTTTGCCAAACATCAAAATGAATCCACCACAGGTATACATGTGTTCCCCATCCTGAACCCTCCTCCCACCTCCCTCCCCATACCATCCCTCTGGGTCGTCCCAGTGCACCAGCCCCAAGCATCCAGTATCGTGCATTGAACCTGAACTGGCAACTCGTTTCATACATGATAGTATACATGTTTCAATGCCATTCTCCCAAATCTTCCCACCCTCTCCCTCTCCCACAGAGTCCATCAGACTGTTCTATACATCAGTGTCTCTTTTGCTGTCTTGTACACAGGGTTATTGTTACCATCTTTCTAAATTCCATATATATGCATTAGTATACTGTATTGGTGTTTTTCTTTCTGGCTTACTTCACTCTGTATAATAGGCTCCAGTTTCATCCACCTCATTAGAACTGATTCAAATGTATTCTTTTTAATGGCTGAGTAATACTCCATTGTGTATATGTACCATAGCTTTCTTATCCATTCATCTGCTGATGGACATCTAGGTTGCTTCCATGTCCTGGCTATTATAAACAGTGCTGCGATGAACATTGGGGTACATGTGTCTCCTTCCCTTCTGGTTTCCTCAGTGTGTATGCCCAGCAGTGGGATTGCTGGATCATAAGGCAGTTCTATTTCCAGTTTTTTAAGGAATCTCCACACTGTTCTCCCAAACTATGGAAAATTCTTAAAGAGATGGGAATACCAGGCCACCTTACCTGTCTCCTGAGATAGCTGTATGCAGGTCAAGAAGCAACAGTTAGAATCTTACATGGAACAATGGACTGGTTCAAAATTGGGAAAGGAGTAAGTACATCAAGGCTGTATACTGTCATCCTGCTTATTTAATTTATATGCAGAGTACATCATGAGAAATCCTGGGCTGGATGAACACATAAGCTGGAATGACGATTGCCAGGGAAATATCAACAAACTCAGGCATGCAGATGATATCACTCTAATGGCAGAAAATGAAGAGGAACTAAAGAGCCTCTTGAGGGTAAAAGAAGAGAGTGAAAAAGCTGGCTTAAAATTCAACAGTCAAAAAGAAAACAAACAAACAAACAAAAAAATTAATAAAAAAAAAATTCAACAGTCAAAAAAGTAAGATCATGGCATCCAGTTCCATCACTTCACAAATAGAAAGGGAAAACAGAGGAAGCAGTGACAGATTTTATTTTCTTGAGCCCCCAAATCCCTGTGGATGGTGACTGCAGCCATAATTAAAAGACACTTGCTCCTTGGAAAGAAAGCTATGTCAAACCTAGACAGCGTGTTAAAAAGCAAGGACATCACTTTGCCAACAAAGCTGGTTTCCCAGAAGTCATGAATGGATGTTAGGGTTGGACCATAAAGAAAACTGAGCACCAAAGAATTGATGCTTTTGAACCGTGGTGCTGGAGAAGACTCTTGAGAGTTCCCTGGACTGCAAGGAGATCCAACCAGTCAATCCTAAAGGAAATCAAACTTGAATATTCATTGAAAGGACTGATGCTGAAGCTGAAGCTCCAATGCTTTGGCCACCTGATGTGAAGAGCAGAATCCCTAGAAAAGACCCTGATTCTGGGTAAGACTGAAGGCAAAAGGAGAAAGGGGTGGCAGGGGATGATATGGTTAGATAGCATCACTGACTCAATGGATATGAATTTGAGCAAACTCGAGGAGATAGTGAAGGTCAGAGAAGCCTGGTATGCACAGTCCATGAGGTCGCAGAGAGTCGGACACGACTTAGCAACTGAACAACAATTAACAGAAACAGTTACCCAGATGATTAAAGAAGCAAAAACATGATCATATTTGTTGTTGTTCGGTCACTCAGTCATGTCTGACTCTTTGCAATCCCAGGGACTGCAGCACGCCAGGTTTCCCTGTCCTTCACCGACTCCCAGAGCTTGCTCAAACTCATGTCCATTGAGTTGGTGATGCCATCCAAACATCTTGTCCTCTATCATCCCCTTCTCCTCCTGCCTTCAATCTTTCTTAGCATCACTGTCTTTTCCAATGAGTCGGCTCTTTGCGTCAGGTGGCCCCAGTACTGAAGCTTCAGCTCCATGATCATATCGATAGATGGTGAAAGGCACGTTACTAAGATTTAGTAGCCATTCCTAATGAAGATTCTTGAGTAAAACAGAAATCGAAGGAAACTGCTTAAAACAATGAAGAGTATTTATGAAAACTGCAATTATTTAAAATTGTAAGCTGTTTCAATTAAAATCAGGAACTAACTGGAATGGTTACTGTCAATTATTATTAAAGAGTATTTTGGAGGATCCAGTGACTGTTGATATGATTTTATATGCCTAGGAAATGCCAGAGCTTGGAAAAGACAGAATTAGAGAGGGATTTTGAGTAAAGTACTCAGAAACCAGATGAATATACAAAATTTAATAGCAATAAGCACTCAGAAGTGCTAATGGGAGAAATATTTCATTCACGATAGCAAAAAAGCCCAAAAAGGTAGAATAAATTTGCTCAGAAAAGTACAATACTTATAAGAAAAAAATAACCTATAAAAATGTTACTATAAGATACTGAACAAAATTTAAACATAATAAAAAACACTACTGTAAAAATACAAATCTCTTAAAGTTAATTGAATGGAACACATTAGAATTATGAGTATTTTTAAATTGGATTAAACTATCATAAGATTCATTTGGAATAGTCAGAAAATTCTACAAAAACAAACAATATGAGAGAAACTTTACTCACCAGATATCAGCATATACTACAGTCATTGGAATCAAGTCAATATGGTAAGAAAAATAACTGCATTAAATAAGAATAAACTAGATTGGTAGAAAAGAATTGAGGTGAAAATTTAACATATGATTAATATGGTGCTTTAATTCAAACAGAAAACAACACTGGACTCCTAATTTTCATTAAAAGCTTTGATGTGATATAAAATTATTTTAAAAATAATTATTGGGAATTCCCTGGCAGTCCAGGGGTAAGAACTCAGTGCTCTCACTGCCAGAGCCCCTAGTTCAACCCCTGGTTGGGCAACTAAGATCCCACAAGTCAGAGGGCATGGCCAAAAACAAAAAAAATATTTTTTATTATTTTAGAAAGAGAGTTGGGGGTGGGGAAGAAGAAAAGAGACTAAAGATAGGGAAACCTAAGCGGCAAAAATTAACAATTTTTTGTGACAAAAGAGGTAAAGTCAAATATCAATTATACATAATACACATGGAGGAAACTGCAATGTAGGTTACAAAGAGTTAATATCTATATTGCTTTGGATTATGTAATATGTAATGATAACATGTATTATAGAGCACTGAAAAATGGGCAAAAAAAAAAAAGGCAAACAAAACATGGGCAAATATAAAGATACAACCATAGAAGAATAAGTCCAAATGAACAAGATATATAGAATTATGCTCAAACTCACTAGTGATCAGGAAAATACAAATAAAGCTCTAGAAGACTGTCATTTTATACCCCAGTAGATAGGTAGTCACATGTAAAGAAGAGCAATACCCATCGCTGGTGGGAATTTTCCAGGAGGGACCAAGTATTCTCATATATGAGCAGTAAAAAATACAGATTGTGACAGTCTTTTAGGAGGAAATATATTCTTTGTCACAGCAATCCTACAGAAATAAAAACAGTATATTTGTCCATATATATATATATATATATTTTATTGCAACATTGATCTTAAGGGAAAATACATATTAGAGGTATATTAGTTGATGTAGTATTTCTATGCAGTAGTGATGGGATATATATTAACATGTATATTATATACTCTTATTTTGGGTTGTGTGTGTATGTATATATGTTTGCATATGATTTATAAGCATGAATAAAAATGAAAATGATGTATCAAAACAGAGAGATTACTTTACCAACAAAGGTCCATCTAGTCAAAGCTATGGTTTTCCAGTAGTCATTTATGGATGTGAGAGTTGGAGCATAAAGAAAGTTGAACACTGAAGAACTGATGCTTTTGAACTGTGGTGTTGGAGAAGACACTTGAGAGCCCCTTGGACTGCAAGGAGATCCAACCAGTCAATCCTAAAGGAGATCAGTCCTGAATATTCATTGGAAGGACTGATGCTGAAGCTCCAATACTTTGGCCACCTGATGCAAAGAATTGACTCATTAAAAATGACCCTGATGCTGGGAAAGTTTGAAGGCAGGAGGAGAAGGGGACAACGGAAGATAAGATGGTTGGATGGCACCAGCGGCTCAAGGGACGTGGGTTTGAGTAAGTTCTGGGAGTCGGTGATGGACAAGTGCTGCAGTCCATGGGGTCGCAGAGAGTCAGACAGGACTGAGCGACTGAATTGAACTGAAAGTAGATGATATCTTTTATCTAGAGAGGATAGGTAAAGATGGGAATTTGGGTGGGAAAGGGAAGAGGAGAGAGGAAAGAATAAGCAAATAGAAAAAAAAAATTTCATGTATGAGATCTCATTTTCAAATTATATCAATTAAACATGTGCATATAAAATAAGAAAGCTTTTAAAGTTTTAAAACATTAATTGGATTTGATATCATGAAGGTCACTTTATGACCTTACCCAGAGAAGTTTTGGGTAAGTGGAAGCAAAGAATAAAGTAAAATTCTTATTAAAGCAGTTTGAATAATAAATAAATAGTAAGATAGCAGACCATTATAAACAAACTTTGCCAAATAATATAATACTAATAAAAAAGTAAAATACAATAAACAATGATAACCAAAAAAAGGGATAAAGAAAGCTATCATATGTTATGTTTATGAAGCAAAGGTGGCCTCTGTATCCATGGGTGGTTTATTTCTTCAGAGTAGGTTGTGACCCACTAGCTCAAAAGCCACTGGCACCAAACCAAAATTTCACCCATCTACTTGTTTTAAACATAATCCAAACAAACAATTTTTAGCCATTTAGAGCTTGCCTACTTTTTATAACCTGTGAAACTGTCCAAAATCTGCTTGCCAAAGATGAAATAAGCCTTTGGGCAACAAAGACTCTAAGCTGCTGCTTTGCTTTGGAACTCTCTAACTCAGAGACTCCTGACATGCTGCTGAGTAACATAATACATAAGCCCCCTAGACAAAAAACCTCTGTCTCTGATGCCTTTTCCCCCCAGTATGCTCGCCCTCCTTCCCTTCTTGATGGGGGCCTGATGCCTTAAAGCTCTGGGTGGTGCTAGGGCCTTTCCCAACTTGCAGACCTATCGAGTAGTGCCAAAACACAGCTCGTGTGCGGCTACTGCCACCTCACGGCCACAGCGTTATCTTTGCTCAGCCCCGAGGTGCTCAAACTCACTCCCTTATACATAATATAAAAGTAAAAATTCACCAGAAAGATATACCAGTTCAGAAATTGTAGACACCTGATAAATCCTCAAAATAAATAAATCAAAAATGAATAAAATTACAAAGAATAATTGACAAGCTCACAAATACAGTGAGAGATTGTAACACATCACTTTCAGTAATTGACTAAATGGACAAAAAATTAGTAAGCCTATATAGATTTTATAGAACTCAAATCAGCAGTTAAAGAATACCCCTTGTTTTCAAGCATACTTGAAATATTTACAAAAATTGAATATATATTAGGCCTAAAGGTATCAGACTATTAAACTGATATGGAGACCACAAAGTACTACTATTAGAAATCAATAATAAAAGATTACCCAAAAGAATGTAAAATTTTAGAAATTAAAAATACTCTTCCAAATAATTCATGGAACTGAGAAGTAATTAAAATAAAAAAATTAGAACATATTTAAAATTGGGTGAAGATGAAAAGGTTACATACCAATAGATATGTAATAGCTGAAGAAGTATTTAGAGGGAAAAAGCAGTACTTAGATGCAATCTCAACAACAACAGAATTATCCCTGTTCATTTCCAAGATAAACCACTCAGTATCACAGTAATCCAAGTCTATGCCCCAACCAGAAATGCTGAAAAAGCTGAAGTGGAACGGTTCTATGAAGACCTACAAAACCTTCTAGAACTAACACCCAAAAAAGACATCCTTTTCATTATAGGGTACTGGAATGCAAAAGTAGGAAGCCAAGAGATACCTGGCATAACAGGCAAATTTGGCCTTGGAGTACAAAATGAAGCACGGCAAAGACTAACAGAGTTTTGCCAAGAGAACGCATTGCTGCTGCTGCTAAGTCGCTTCAGTCGTGTCCAACTCTGTGCGACCCCATAGACGGCAGCCCACCAGGCTCCCCCGTCCCTGGGACTCTCCAGGCAAGAATACTGGAGTGGGTTGCCATTTCCTTCTCCAATGCATGAAAGTGAAAAGTGAAAGTGAAGTCGCTCAGTCGTGTCTGACTCTTCGTGACCCCATGGACTGCAGCCCACCAGGTCCTCTGTCCATGGGATTTTCCAGGCAAGAGTACTGGAGTGAGGTGCCATTGCCTTCTCTGAGAGAATGCACTAGTCATAGGAAAACCCTCTTCCAATAACACAAGAGAAGACTCTATATGTGTACATCACCAGATGGTCAATACCGAAATCAGACTGATTATATTCTTTGCAGTCAAAAATGGAGATGCTCTATACAGTCACAAAAACAAGACCAGGAGCTGACTGTGGCACAGATCATGAACTCCTTATTGCCAAATTCAGACTTAAATTGAAGAAAGTAGGGAAAACCACTAGACCATTCAGGTATGACCTAAATCAAATCCCTTATGATTATACAGTGGAAGTGACAAATAGATTCAAGGGATTAGATCTGATAGAGTGCCTGAAGAACTATGGACAGAGGATTGTGATATTGTACAGGAGGCAGTGATCAAGACCATCCCCAAGAAAAAGAAATGCAAAAAGGCAGAATGGTTGTCTGAGGAGGCCTTACAAATAGTTGAGAAAAGAAGAGAAATTAAAGGCAAAGGAGAAAAGGAAAGATATACCCATTTAAATGTAGAGTTCAGCATGGAGAGATAAGAAAGTCTTCCTTAGTGATCAGTGCAAAGAAATAGAGGAAAACAAGAGAATGGGAAAGATTTAGAGATCTCTTCAAGAAAATTAGAGATACCAAGGGAACATTTCATGCAAAGATGGGTACAATAAAGGACAGAAATGGTATGGACCTAACAGAAGCAGAAGATATTAAGAACAGGTGGCAACAATACAAAGAAGAACTGTACAAAAAAGATCTCCATGACCCAGATAACCATGGTGGTGTGATCACTCTCCTAGAGTGAGACATCCTGGAATGTGAAGTCAAGTGGCCCTTAGGAAGCATCAGTATGAACAAAGCTAGTGGAGGTGATGGAATTCAGTTGAGTTATTTCAAATCCTAAAAGATGATGCTGTGAAAGTGCTGCACTCAATATGCCAGCAAATTTGGAAAACTCGCAGTGGCCAGTGAACTGGAAAAGGTCAGTTTTCATTCCAATCCCAAAGAAAGACAATGCCAAAGAATGCACAAACTACTACACAATTGCACTCATCTTACATGCTAGCAAAATAGTGCTCAAAATTCTCCAAGCTAGGCTTCAAAAGTATGTGAACTGTAAACTTCCAGATCTTCAAGCTTAATTTAGAAAGGCAGAGGAACCAGAGATCCAATTGCCAACATTCGTTGGATCATTGAAAAAGCAAGAGAATTCCAGAAAAACATCTACTTTTGCTTCATTGACTATGCCAAAGCCTTTGACTGTGTGGACCACAACAAACTGGAAAATTCTTCAAGAGATGGGAATACCAAACCACTTCACCTGCCTCCTGGGAAATCTGTACTCAGGTTAAGAAGCAACAGTTAGAACTAGACATGGAACAACAGACTGATTCCAAATCGGGAAAGGAGTACATCAAGGCTGTATATTGTCACCCTGCTATTTAAATTATATGCAGAGTACATCATGAGAAATGCTGGACTGGATGAAGCACAAGCTGGAATCAAGATTGCCAGGAGAAATATCAATAACCTCAGATATGCAGATGACACCACCCTTATGGCAGAAAGTGAAGAAGAACTAAAGAGCCTCTTGATGAAAGTGAAAGAGGAGTGAAAAAGTTGGCTTAAAGCTCAACATTCAGAAAACTAAGATCATGGCATCCGGTCCCATCACTTCATGGCAAATAGATGGGGAAACAATGGAAACAGTGACAGACATTAGTTTTTTGGGCTCCAAGATCACCGCAGATAGTGACTCCAGCCATGAAATTAAATGATGCTTGCTCCTTGGAAGAAAGCTATGACCAACACAGACAGCATTCTAAAAAACAGAGACATTACTTTGCCAACATAGGTCTGCCTAGTCAAAGCTATGTTTTTTTCCAGTGGTCATGTATGGATGTGAGAGTCGAACTATAAAGGAAGTTGAGTGCTAAAGAATTGATGCTTTTGAACTGTGGTGTTGGAGAAGACTTTTGAGAGTCTCTTGGACTGCAAGGAGATCCAACCAGTCAATCCTAAAGGAAGTCGGTCCTGAATATTCTTTGGAATGACTGATGTTGAAGGTGAAGCTCCAATAATTTGGCCACCTGATGCCAAATGCCTGATAGAAAAGACCCTGATCCTGGGAAAGATTGAAGGCAGGAGAAGGGGATGACAGAGGATGACATGGTTGGATGGCATCACCGACTCAATGGACATGAGTTTGAGTAAGCTCCGGGAGTTGGTGATGGACAGGGAAGCCTGATGTGCTATAGTCCATGGTGTGGCAAAGAGTTGGACACGACTGAGCTATTGAACTGAAGTTCACTTTCATGGGAAGGAAAACAGCTTACCCTGACAGTCTGTCCAGTCTGTATTGGCTTTTCTGCGTCATTGGCTTTTCTATGTCATAAATTAGTCCAAAGAAACCTGGGCCATCTGGACATTCTATAGAATATCATATATGTTCGCTTATTGATCATTTCAAACAGTCTAACTAAGAAGTAGTAAGTATGCTGCACATCTGTGACACATACATCCCTGAGAATAAGAAAAAACTCTTTAAAGATTAAGGGACCTGCCACATCAGTAACAATTTTAGGGGGATCCAATAGTCTGGAGTAGGTTTAAAATAAAGGACAAATTATTGCATGTCACATTCCCACCACAAAGAAGGAAGTACAATACCTCACAGGCCTCTTTGGGTTTGGGAGGCAGCATATTCCATAGTTAGGAATACTGTAGGGAGTGCCCTCAGACAAAAGAAACTATGTAGTCCAAATTATACTCCACCCAGAGGGCAGTACATATCCAATGACTACTTGACTGGAATTCATATTAATTGTTGCCAACAGAATTTTAAGTAATATGCTGTTAGGGAAAGAAAAATAAAACTTGGAGACAAGCAGATACAGAGTGAAGGCTGTTGGTGAGAGGACAGAAAACCATAATGATGCCGTCAGTGAGGGCCACTGAAGTTTAGACGGTTATCTGAGTAGAAAGCAGCTGAGAGCGGTGGATCTGAGGCCCAGATTGGGGCACTGGCGCTAATGATATATCTGGACTTCAGTTTTCACATGTCTTCCAGTTCCTGTATTCTGTAATTCTAAAGGCCTCTGTAAAACATACATACAGCACTGAGGGACAATGCTTTAAATCTGCAACTGGCTTCCTAATGGAAGATTATTCTTCAATTATCATAACCTAGAGATTCCCATGGACGGAGGAGCCTGGTAGGCTGCAGTCCATGGGGTCGCTAGGAGTCGGACACGACTGAGCGACTTCACTTTCACTTTTCACTTTCATGCATTGGAGAAAGAAATGACAACCCACTCCAGTGTTCTTGCCTGGAGAATCCCAGGGACAGGGGAGCCTGGTGGGCTGCCGTCTGTGGGGTCACACAGAGTCGGACACGACTGAAGTGACTTAGCAGAAGCAGCAGCAGAGATTCCTACATGGTAAATAATTCTTATCTGTAAATTACAGTTCACAATAATTCATATGAAGAAGCACAGCAAAAACTTAATATTTAGCTTGTATTAAAAAATAATATGGCATTAACAACGTTCTTACCAACAGAGTATAATGTATAAATTAGCACAGTAGCAATAGTATTAAATGTAATAGTCATTCCTTCCCTGATACAACTGAACATCACCTCGTCCATTCCTTCATGAAAAGCATTTGTGTTCCTCAATCCACACACTCCTTCTATAGGTCTTTCCTTCTGCAGTGGATGTTGGATTGAGTACTATATGCTGCTACACTCAAGATGCAAGCAGAGTAACATGCCAGAGTTATGTTCTGGATCTAAACAGTTCATCTCGAAATTCACAAGGAAAATAAATAATCAAGTAAAGTACTAGGGGAAAAAAGGCACTGAGGGTAGCTGGCTCAACCAGATATTAAAACATACTATACATATGACAATTAAACAATACATTAAAAAGACATACACCATGATCAACTGGGATTTATTCCAGGGATGAAAGAAAGGTTCAATATCTGCAAATCAATCAAGGTGATATACCACATTAACAAACTGAAGAATAAAAATTATACGATCATCTCAATAAATGCAGAAAAGGGTTTTGACAAAACCCAATATTTAAGATAAAACTCTCCAGAAAGTGACAAATGAGGAAACATATCTCAACATTAAAAATGCCATATATGAGAGGAGCCTGGCAGGCCAAGTCCACAAGGTTGCAAAGAGTCAGACATGACTTAGTGACTAAACAACAACAACGATAAGTCCATAGCTAATATCATACTTAAGAATGAAAAGGTGAGTTTGGGAATAGCAACAAACAGTACTACATATAAAATAGATAAACAACAAGGATCTAATAGATAGCACAGGGAACTATAATCATAGTATTGTAGTTAATAATCATAGGCTATTTTATAATAACCTGTAAGGGAAATAAATGTATATACATATATATATACATTCTTATATAAATAAATATATATATACACACGAATATATATATGTACATGCATGCATGTATGCTAAGTTGCTTCAGTCATGTGTGACTCTTTGTGAGATTGCAGCCTGCCAGACTCCTCTGTACTTTCTTAAATAAATAAATATATATACATATGTATATATTATTTTCCCTTACAGGTTATTATAAAATTTTGGTTGTAGTTAAATAAATATAAACAGGGCCTGGAGCTGAATGTGGCTCAGATCATGAGCTCCTTATTGTAAAATTCAGGCTTAAACTGAGGCCAGTAGGGAAAACCACTAGGCTATTCAGGTATGACCTAAGTCAAATCCCTTATGATTATGCAGTGGAGGTGATGAATAGATTCAAAGGATTAGATCTGGTAGACATAGTCCCTGAAGAATTATGGATGAAGGTTCAAAACATTGTGCAGGAGGCAATGACCAAAACCATCCCTAAGAAAAAGAAATGCAAGAAGGCAAAGTGGTTGTCTGAGGAGGCCTTACAAATAGCTGAGGAAAGAAGAGAAGCAAAAGGCAAAGGAGAAAAGGAAAGATATACCCAACTGAATGCAGAATTCCAGAGAGTAACAAGGAGAGATAAGAAGGCCTTCTTAAATGAACAATGCAAAGAAATAGAGGGAAACAACAGGATGGGAAAGACTAGAGATCTCTTCAAGAAAACCAGAGATATCAAGGGAACATTTCATGCAAGGATAGGCACAATAAAGGACAAAAATGGTAAGGAAGAAGTAACAGAAGCAGAAGAGATTAAGAAGAGGTGGCAAGAATACATAGACAAACTATACAAAAAAGATCTTAATGACCTGGATAACCATGATGGTGTGGTTACTCACCTAGAGCCAGACTTTCTGGAATGTGAAGTCAAGTGGGCCTTCGGAAGCATTACTACAAACTAAGCTAGTGGAGGTGATAGAATTCCAGCCGAGCTATTTCAAATCCTAAAACATGATGCTGTGAAAGTGCTGTATTCAATATGTCAGCAAATTTGGAAAACTCAGCAGTGGCCACAGGACTGGAAAAGGTCAACTTTCATTCCAATCCCAAATATGGGCGGTGCCAAACAATGTTCAAACTGCCAGACAATTTCGCTCATTTTGCATGCTAGTAAGGTTATGCTCTGAACTGAACTGAAGGTTATGCTCAAAATCCTTCAAGCTAGGCTCCAGCTGTACATAAACCGAGAACTTCCAGATGTAGTGGGTTTTGAAAAGGCAGAGCAACCAGAGATCAAATTGCCAACATTCTTTGGCTCATAGAGAAAGAGTACATCAAGGCTGTATATTGTCACCCTGCTTATTTAATTTACATACAGAGTACAACATGAAAAATGCCAGGCTGGATGAAACTGGAATGAAGACTGCCGGGGAAATATCAGCAAACTCAGACATGCAAATGATATCACTCTAATGGCAGAAAGTGAAGACGAACCTTTTGACAATGGTAAACGAGGAGAGTGAAAAAGGTGGCTTGAAACTCAGCATTTAAGAAACTAAGTTCATGGCATCTAGTCATATCACTTCATGGCAAATAGAAGGAGAAAATGTTGAAGCAGTGACTGATTTTACTTTCTTGGGCTCCAAAATCACTGTAGATGGAGTCTGCAGCCATGAAATTAAAAGACACTCCTTGGAAGGAAAGCAATGACATATCTAGACAGAATATTAAAAAGCAGATACATCACTTTGCTGACAAAGGTCTGTATAGTCAAAGCTATGTTTTTTTTCCAGGAGTCATGTACAGATGTGAGAGTTGGACTGAAAATCAGGCTGAGCACTGAAGAATTTATGCTTTTGAATTGTGGTGCTGGAGGAGACTCTTGAGAGTCCCTCGGACAGCAAGATCAAACCCATCAATCCTAAAGGAGATCAATGGGCATGAATCTGAACAAACTCCAAGAGATGGGAGGACAGGGGAGCCTGGCATGCTGCAGTCCATGGGATTGCAAAGAGTCTGACATGTCAGGATTAGTGACTGAACAACAGCTATATGTATAAATATACATATGTAAATAAAACAGAATTATTTTGCTATACACATAAAACACAATATTGTAAATTAACTATATTTGTATTGTAAAAAAGTGGTGCCAGGAAAATTGGACAGCTACATGTAAAAAAATGAAGTTAGAATATTTTTGCACACCATATACAAAATAAATGAAAACTGATAAAAGATCTAAATGTAAGGCCAGAACCATAAAACCCCTAGAGGAAAACATAGGCAGAATATTCTTAACAAATTGTAGACATACTTTTCTGGATCTGTCTCCTATGGCAAAGGAAGCAAAAGCAAAAATAAATAAATGGGACCTAATTGAAAAGCTTTTGCACGGCAAAGGAAACCACTGATTAAACAAAGACAACCTACTGACTTAGGAGAAAATACTTGCAAATGATATGACTGATAAGGGCTTAATATTAAAAATACATAAACAGCTCATGCAACTCAGTGGGCAGGAGACCTAAACAGACATTTTTCCAAAGATGTAGATGTGGATGGCCAAAAGGCACACGAAAATATGGTCAACATAACTAATCACCAGAGAAATGCAAATCAAAACCACAGTGAAATATTACCTCATACCTGTCAGAACAGCTATCATAGAAAAGACCACAAATAACACATGTTGAATAGGATGTGGAGAAAAGAGAACGGATGTACATGGTTGGTGGGCAGGTCAGTTGGTGCAGCCACTGTGGAAAACAGCCTGCTGCTGCTGCTGCTGAGTTGCTTCAGTCATGTCCGACTCTGTGCGACCCCAGAGACGGCAGCCCACCAGGCTCCGCGTACCTGGGATTCTCCAGGCAAGAACACTGGAGTGGGGTGCCATTTCCTTCTCTGGTAAACAGTATGGAGGCCCCTCAAAAATCTAAAAATAGAGCTATCGTATATATATAAACCAGCAATTCCACTCCTGGGTATATACCTGAAGAAAACGGAAACACTAACTTGAAAAGATACATGTACCCCAGTGTTCACAGGAGTATTATTTATAACAGCCAACATATGGAAGCAATTTAAGTGTCTACCAACAGATGAAGCAGTAAAGAAAATGTACATACATGCAATGGGGTACTACTCAGCCATGAAAGAATGAAAATTTTCCACTTGCAACAACATGGATGGACCTGGATGGTATTATGCTAAAGTGAAAGAAGTCAGGCAGAGAAAGACAAATACTGTACATTATCATGTATATGTGGAATTAAAAAATAAACTAGTGAATATAACAAGAAAGTAAGTAACAGACTCACAAAAAGCACAAACTAGTGGTTATCAGTGGTGAGAAGGAAGCAGAGAGGAGCAAGATAGGGATATGGGATTAAGAGGTACAAACTACTATGTATAAAATAAATATGCTACAAGAATTATTGCACAGCACAGTGAATATAGCCAACATTTGATAATAATTATAAATGGAGTGTTAGTTTTAAAGTTTTGAATTGCTATGCTGTATACCTGAAACAAATACTGTAAATCAACTATGCCTGAATGAAAAAAAAAAATAAGAAATGCTGGAAAACTATATTCCAAAGAAAAGAAAATGTAATCTTTCTTAAAAACTCAATTTAATTTCTGTCCCTTTTAAGACACTAAAGCTAACACCCTATCCATGGGATGTATGTAGGAATTTAGGGAGTCTACCCTTGGCAGAGTGGTGGGAGAATATTTCAGGCAGTTCTCAGGATGTCAGGAGGAGATAAAAGCAACTTCTAGGGTCAAGAAGAGATAGAACAGAGCCCCCAAGGAGAGAAAGGAGGGAAGAATGCTTTTTGTGAGGTTAGAATTCAGTGTTCTATGCAGTCCCAGCTCAGAACTATGGCAAAGACACTACCTGTGTCTCCTGTTTGACACAGAACTGTTTCCTCCACAAGCCTACATTTGAGTCAGAACAGCTGTGTCTTGCCTCAGAGTCTCGCCCAGCAATGACCCAGCCATCATATTAATGGGAACCTGCACGGTCAGTGCTCTGAGCCTTCGCATGTCAAACTGTTTGGTCTCTAGGAAAGATGCTATCAAATCCCAAGTCCCACAGGCGGTGCCTAAGGAGACCACTAGGCACCAGAGGGACTGCCTGAGAGAAGACCCCTGCACTGGAACTGTGGGGCTGGACTGGGGCACTCTAGAGTGCCTGGAACTGGGGACAGAGGGAAGGAAACATCTTTGTTATGAAAGAGACCAAACTGATATCAAAAAAATTCATGAAGTGAAGCCATATAAGAAGATGGAAAGAAATGAGTATTTGTTATCTTTATATTTAAAAAGAAATGACACATTATGAAAAAGTTTGTTTTAGCTTATATTTAGAGTAGGCCGCAAATACAACTTTTTTTAAATCCTTTGAACAAAGAATAAATCAAATGTTAAGTTGGCAGGCATAATTTTACTGAATAGATTGTTTAATTGTGTAATACAATGTCTTTGATTTTGCTTTTGACTTTCATGGCACAATCATTAAGAGGACATTTTTGCAAAAAAAAAAAAAAAGAGGGGGCTATAAACCTACTAAAATTAAAATATTCTGGTATTAGTATATAAACAAATAAGTCAATGGAGTAGAATAAAACTCCAGGAAAAGACTCATGTATATATGGAAATTTAACATTAATATATGATTTAAAAAAAAGAAGATACCCCAAGTCACAGGCAGAAAAGGAAATTTTAATAAATGGTACTTATTATGGTTGAATTGTGTCCCCCCAAGAGATGTGTTAAATCCTAACCCTCAGTGTCTCAGAACGTGACCTTATTTGGAAACAGGGTTATGGCAAATAAGAAAAGATCCATATATTCAACTGTATGAAAGAAAACTCTTTTGCTTAACAACAACAAAATGCACCACTAGCAAAAGAAAAAAAAAAAACCCTGGAAAAATATCTGTAATTTATATCACAGACAGTTGGTTATCTTCTCCATGTAAAAATCTTTTAAAATAGAAAAGAGAAATACTCAGAATCTGATGAATGGACACAGGAAATGAACAGATAGTTTACCAAAAAAAGAAAGGCAAACAGCCTTTGAACCTATGAAAGGATGCCCACTCATAATCAGAGACTTAAAGTTATACTGAAATACCATCTGTCATTTATCAGATTGGCAAAAATCTCAAAGTTTGAAAATAAATGCTCTTGGTATGACCCAGATATATTCTTGTGTGTCATATATATGACACAAAGATATATTCTTGTATTCATTCATTGTGAGATTATTTATAATAGCAAAAAACTGGAAAGAACTATCCTCAGTAGAGGGGGCTCCTTAAACCAGTTATGACAGAGTCACAACGCAGTTCTATTTAGCGGTAAATAGAAATGAGGATAATTTCTATGTACTGATGTGGGACAGAAAAGTATGCTGCCATTTGTATAATTAGAGGGGGATATATTTCAAAGATAAATACATATTTGTTTATATTTGATAAAGGAAATACTGGAATAAGAAACCAAAAACTAAATAAATGAAGTGTAGTGGAATTCTTAAGGACAGGAAAAGAAGCATGAGTTCTCCCAAAAAGTCTCTTCATACAGTTTTGACTTTTTTAAACCATATATTCCAAAACTGTATTTAAATTTTATTTAAAAGGAAAGCTTAGAACAGGAAGCAAATGGAAATAAATGAATCAAACTATATCAAAGTGTGTGTGTGTGTGTGTGTGTGTGTGTGTATATATATATATATATACATATATATATACACATATACATGCACTTTCTTTAGGAATTACATCAAATGATTTTAAAATACAGTATTCTTACTGAATATCTTTGATGAGATATAGTCCAGGAAAGGAACAAAATAAACTACAAAATATCTTAAACTTCATTCATGATTTTATTGTAAGTAATAATACTGGTATTGTAATTTTGAAAAATTTTAATAAGATGAAACTAATTAATATTATGTTAATTTTATTAAAAATCAAGATATTCGGTATAACAGAAAAAAGATAAGTTAGGCAAAAGCCCTTATAAAGGTACATTTGAATTAGAAATATCAAACTGATCTTTTTTATAGCTTTATTTTTTTTGAATGATTTGAAACTATGATGACAGGGAACGTTAACATGTCTAGTTATCTTATGGGACCTATGTCCTATGTATGCTAGCCACACGTGCAGGCATGCTAAGTCACTGCAGTCCTGTCTGACTTTGCGACACTATGGACTGTAGCCCACCAGGCTCCTCTGTCCATGGGATTCTCCAGGCAAGAAAACTGGGTTGCCATGCCCTCCTCCAGGGAATCTTCTCGACCCAGCGATAGAAGCTGAGTCTCTTGCATTGAAGGCAGATTCTTTACCATCTGACCACGGGTGACTCAGGTCTATATCCTAGAATTATATTTTTTTATATAACATTCACTTGTTCTCATTAACCAGCATTGAAAGGATTTTGACTAAATATAACCAGTGCTATGAACTATATTCTAAAATCATCAATAATATTAAAAAAGCACTGCTTTTATTCTATAGTTCATATTAAAAGTATAATGATTTCTAAAACATATATTCCTTAGCAGTGTTTACTGTGGAGGTCTAGATGCAATGATACTCTAGTAATAGTGAACATCTTTGGTCTCCAGACTTTGTTTTTCAACATACCCATCCTCATGGAAAGATACCAGTGTCTTTTGGAGAATAGTTGATTCCAGGTCTGGAATAGGGAAAATGCAATATAAATCTAGACATATTGTTATGCCTGAAAGGAAGGAAGCATTCAAACATTATGGTACCATGTCCTAAGAGTGCAGAAACAAGTGTGAAGGGACTCAAGGGCCATTATTTGGGACAATTTGAAAATAAAAAAATAATGATGGGGCTGAATGAAACACACTGCATATTTAAAAATTGTGAGTTGACATGAAAAGAATACAGGGGACTTCTGGCTCTAGTGATGATGATATAGATGCTGCTGCTACCGCCAAGTCACTTCAGTCGTGTCCGACTCTGTGTGACCCCATAGACGGCAGCCCACCAGGCTCCCCTATCCCTGGGATTCTCCCGGCAAGAACACTGGAGTGGGTTGCCATTTCCTTCTCCAATGCATGAAAGTGAAAAGTGAAAGTGAAGTCACTCAGTCGTGTCTGACTCCTAGCGACCCCATGGACTGCAGCCTACCAGGCTCCTCTGTCCATGGGATTTGCCAGGCAAGAGTACTGGAGTGGGGTGCCATTGCCTTCTCTGGATGATATAGCAGCAACTGCCAAACAATCATCAGCCACAACCTGCATGGAAAGGAAATCCAGAAAAGAGGGGATATACACATACATACAGCTTAAGGTTCGTCTAGTCAAGGCTGTGGTTTTTCCAGTGGTCGTGTATAGATGTGAGAGTTGGACTGTGAAGAAAGCTGAGTGCCTAAGAATTGATGCTTTTGAACTGTGGTGTTGGAGAAGACTCTTGAGAGTCCCTTGGACTGCAAGGAGATCCAACCAGTCCATCCTAAACGAGATCAGTCCTGGGTGTTCATTGGAAAGACTGATGTTGAAGCTGAAACTCCAATACTTTGGCCACGTGATGCGAAGAGCCGACTCATTGGAAAAGATCCTGGTGCTGGGAAAGATTGAGGGCAGGAGGATAAGGGGATGACAGAGGATGAGATGGTTGGATGGCATCACCGACTTAATGGACTAGAATTACTTCCTTGGTGGCTCAGATGGTAAAGCGTCTGTCCATCTTCCAGTTGGTGATGGACAGGGAGGCCTGCTGTGCTGCGGTTCATGGGGTCGCAAAGAGTCAGACATGACTGAGTGACTGAACTGAACTGAACTGAACTGAAAGGGTCAGACACGACTGAGCGACTGAACTAAACTGGACAGCTGATTGACTTTGCTATACAGTACAAGCTAACACAACATTGTATATGTTATCATTGGATATCCCAATAAAAATTAAAACAAGACCCCCAAACACTCATCAGCCACAAACACACACAAAATTGGGAAAGAAATTAGCAAAATATAAAAACAAGTGGATGTTCTATAAAACCCTGGGAGAAATAATTTTCAGCAAAACACAAAATTTTAAGCATTCTTCTAATTTTATAATTTTTTACTGTGAAATAGTTGGTTCTGTTTTAAATAACAGAATTGATGATGAAGCAAGGAAATGTAATTTGGATGAAAAAATTCTTTAAATTTAATAAAAATTCCTTAAACAGCAAAAAATATTAATGAATAAATAAAAATACTCTGTAAATCTATAAGGAACAATATTCTTATATTTATTTATATAAACACTTAATAATGTGTACATGGTTAACTGGCTGTAACTTTTAAATGACATTAATAAAGTCAGTTTTTATTTTTCTAAATAGAAAATTCTAAATTCAAATTATATATGAATATCTGCAAGATTGTCTTTAAAAGTAGAATATTTTGGTCTAATGAACACATAAAACACATGATACACTAAATCTATAGAAAAACCTATAAATCACAAAATGACAGTTTTCCCCTTAATTAAAAACATGTCCTCATTCTGAAAATGGTTTATTATATCTTTATTTTTTACTAAGGTCAACTTTCTATTTTAAAGTCTAATTTTCATATAAATATATTT
Organism: Bubalus bubalis; assembly: GCF_019923935.1. Lineage (NCBI taxonomy): Eukaryota > Metazoa > Chordata > Mammalia > Artiodactyla > Bovidae > Bubalus > Bubalus bubalis. The sequence goes on along the minus strand of NC_059163.1, from coordinate 97,132,688 downwards.
TCTTACAAGAAAATATATGGCATATCATAAAAATGATATGCCCTCATGATTTAAACATTAATCAAAATACTGCTGCAGTTTACATTTTTAAAATGTTACTATTAGAATTACTTCCTTGGTGGCTCAGACGGTAAAGTGTCTGCCTACAATGCGGGAGACCTGGGTTCAATCCCTGGGTCAGGAAGATCTCCTGGAGAAGGAAATGGCAAACCACTCCAGTATTCTTGCCTGGAAAATCCCATGTATGGAGGAGCCTGGGAAGCTACAGTCCATGTGGTTACAAAGAGTTGGACACGACTGAGCAACTTCACTTCACTTCTTCACTACTAGAATTAAAATAGTTAAAAATGAGGCATGGAGTCATAAGTGTGCTAACATGGAAAAGTATAGAAGATGCTACTAGAACAGTAGCTATTCTCTTTTCCCAAAATTATCTGGGTGTGTTTCCACTTTTGGCAGCTTTAGTGATATATTTTGTGAAAAGTCTCAGTAGGAACAGATACATAGTTTTGGTTGCCTTAAATTACAGTTGCTTCACTTTGTAAATTTATGGGTAAATTTCATATTCTGTGCTATTTTAATACCTTGCTTATATAGATGAGGGAGGAGGGAAACCAAAGTAATGTTTAGTCCCTATATTTGGCTTTTGCCAAAGAAATGTGAACAATTTCTTAAAGGTTATTCATGAAGGCTGTTTGAGAAGATTTTACATGATCCTTAAATTTTAAAATGGAGAACCTTGAAAATCAATTGAAACTGTATGTTGATTGTGATGGGTTCTCTATATAGCAGACTTCATTAGTTGCTACAGTTGAAAGATTATTCTGTATTACTGATAAAAAGAAAATCTCATGTGAAGAATGGTCCACTAATCTTTCATTTCTGCAGGCTGACTTGAATTTCTACATTGTTTATACTAACTGAAAAATCAACAGTTTATTTCCATTAGGATTTAATTTTATATCTGTAAATAAGTATTACACACAGTGTTTCACTTAAAAACTATTAAAACAGACTGTCATTTTATGGGTCAGTTCAGTTTAGTTAGGCTTCTGTGATAGCTCAGTTGGTAAAAAATCCGCCTCCAATGCGGGAGATCTGGGTTCGATCCCTGGGTTGGGAAGATCCCCTGGAGAAGGGAATGGCTACCCACTCCAGTATTCTGGCCTGGGGAATTCCATGGACTGTATAGTCCACGGGGTCGCAAAGAGTCAGACACAACAGAGCCACTTTCACTTTCAGTTTAGTCACTCAGTCATGTCTGACTCTTTGCAACCCCAAGGATTGCAGCACACCAGGTTTCCCTGTCCATCACCAACTCCCAGAGCTTCCTCAAACTCATGTCCATTGAGTCGGTGATGCCATCCAACCATCTTGTCCTCTGTCGTCCGCGTCTCTTCCTGCCTTCAATCGTTCCCCGCATCAGGGTCTCTTCTATTAAGTCAGTTCTTCACATCAGGTGGCCAAAATATTGGAGCTGCAGCTTCAGCATCAGTCCTTCCAGTGAACACCCAGGACTGATCTCCTTTAGGATGGACTGGTTGAATCTCCTTGCAGTCCCAGGGACTCTCAAGAGTTTTCTCCAACACCACAGTTCAAAAGCATCAATTATTCAGTGCTCAGCTTTCATTATAGTCTGACTCTCACATCCACACATTACTACTGGAAAAACCATAGTTTTGACTAGACGGACCTTTGTTGGCAAAGTAATGTCTCTGCTTTTGAATATGCTGTCTGAGCGCCGAAGAATTGATGCTTTTGAACTGTGGTGTTGGAGAAGACTCTTGAGAGTCCCTTGGACTGCAAGGAGATCCAACCAGTCCATTCTGAAGGAGATCAGCCCTGGGATTTCTTTGGAAGAAATGATGCTCAAGCTGAAACTCCAGTACTTTGGCCACCTCATGCGAAGAGTTGACTCATTGGAGAAGACTATGATGCTGGGAGGGATTGGGGGCAGGAGGAGAAGGGGACGATAGAGGATGAGATGGCTGGATGGTATCACTGACTGGATGGATGTGAGTCTGAGTGAACTCTGGGAGTTGGTGATGGACAGGGAGGCCTGGTGTGCTGCAATTCATGGGGTCGCAGAGTCGGACATGACTGAGCGACTGAACTGAACTGAACTGATGTTGGTCATAGCTTTTCTTCCAAGGAAGAAGCGTCTTCTAATTTCATGGCTGGAGTCACTATCTGCAGTGATTTTGGAGCCCAAGAAATAAAGTCTGTCACTGTTTCCATTGTTTCCCCATTTATTTACCATGAAGTGATGGGACCGGATGCCATAATCTTAGTGTTTGAAATGTTGAATTTTAAGTCAGCTTTTTCACTCTCCTCTTTTACCTTCATTAAGATGTTCTTTAGTTCCTCTTCACTTTCTGCCTTAAGGGTGGTTCATCTGCATATCTGAGGTTATTGATATTTCTTGTTGCAATCTTAATTCCAGCTTGTGCTTCATTCAGCCTGGCATTTTGCACGATGTACTCTGCACAGACGTTAAATCAGCAGGGTGACAATATACAGCCTTGATGTACTCCTTTCCCAATTTGGAACCAGTCCATTGTTCCATGTCTGATTCTAACTGCTGCTTCTTGACCTGCATACAGGTTTCTCAGGAGGCAGGTAAGGTAGTCTGGTATTCTCATCTCTTTAAGAATTTTCCACAATTTGTTGTGATCCACACAGTCAAAGGCTTTGGCATAGTCAATGAAGAAGTAGATGTTTTTCTGGAATTCTCTTGCTTTTTCGATGATTCAACAGATGTTGGCAATTTGATCTCTGGTTCTTCTGCCTTTTCTAAACCCAGTTTGAACATCTGGAAGTTCTCAGTTCATGTACTGTTGAAGCCTAGCTTGGAAAATTTTGAGCATTACTTCGCTAGTGCGTGAGATGAGTGCAACTGTCCATTTGTTTGAACTTTCTTTGGCTTTGCCTTTCTTTGGGACTGGCATGAAAACTGACCTTTTCCCAGGTCATTTTAAGGGTACTGCAGAAGAAATGTAAGTCTAACTTTGGATCTTTTATTAATTCAATCAGTCACTAAAGCTAGAATTTAAAATTCACTTAGTTGACCCACTTAAAGTTACTTTGTCTTGTCAATTCTTTTTCCTTTTTCTGGTAATCTTTTCTAACTGAATTACTAACCTGATGAAGATTCTCCTATTTAGAGACTTATACTATCTTATCTTTCTTACATTCAGATCAGATCAGATCAGATCAGTCGCTCAGTTGTGTCCGACTCTTTGCGACCCCATGAATCGCAGTACGCCAGGCCTCCCTGTCCATCACCAACTCCCGGAGTTCACTCAGACTCACGTCCATCAAGTCAGTGATGCCATCCAGCCATCTCATCCTCTGTTATCCCCTTCTCCTCCTGCCCCCAATCCCTCCCAGCATCAGAGTCTTTTCCAGTGAGTCAACTCTTCGCATGAAGTGGCCAAAGTACTAGAGCTTCAGCTTTAGCATCATTCCCTCCAAAGAAATCCCACGGATGATCTCCTTCAGAATGGACTGGTTGGCTCTCCTTGCAGTCCAAGGGACTCTCAAGAGTCTTCTCCAACACCACAGTTCAAAAGCATCAATTCTTCGGCGCTCAGCCTTCTTCACAGTCCAACTCTCACAGCCATACATGACCACAGGAAAAACCATAGCCTTGACTAGACGGACCTTTGTTGGCAAAGTAATGTCTCTGCTTTTGAATATGCTATCTAGGTTGGTCATAACTTTCCTTCCAAGGAGTAAGCGTCTTTTAATTTCATGGCTGCAGTCACCATCTGCAGTGATTTTGGAGCCCAGAAAAATAAAGCCTGACACTGTTTCCACTGTTTCCCCATCTATTTCCCACAAAGTGATGGGACCGGATGCCATGATCTTCGTTTTCTGAATGTGGAGCTTTAAGCCAACTTTTTCACTCTCCACTTTCACTTTCATCAAGAGGCTTTTGAGTTCCTCTTCACTTTCTGCCATAAAGGTGGTGTCATCTGCATATCTGAGGTTATTGATATTTCTCCTGGAAATATTGATATTTCTTACATTAGGTTCATTTAATTTTTGATTGTTTTTAGTGTGTATTATGACAGTAAATCCAACTTGACAGATTTCTTTAACTTTCTTAGGGTATTTATGCTTTGACTTTGTTCTTGAAATACATCAATACTAAGAGGGTATTCTATTTTATATTATCTTTATTAAATTAACTTTGGGATAAAAAATCATAGGAATCCTCTGTAGTCAAATCATATATTTATTAAAACTTTGCTTCTATGTACATTCTTCACATATGTGTACCTTTTAATTTTTCTCTTATGTAAGAGAATTCATTAAGAGAAGCAGGCAAGTGATGGCAAATCAACTTTTTAATGAAGTTCTAATCCTGATAACTCCATTTTCACTTTGCTTTTATCATAGCGAGTGAGTACTTTAGGTCCCAGAATGCCAATAATTAGAGCTCCATTTGGAGCTGTGATCAAGATGGCTAAAAAGGCTATTGTCATCACATCCTCTGAATATGATTCCAAATGGGGTGCACTCATTCTTGCTTTTTCTAGAGCCAGAGGACCTAATACAGCCTATATTTAGAGGAGAAAAAGATGAGGCATAAAGAAAAATGCTAAATGGAGTTAACATATAGTAAAAATAAAGAGCTCTGTTAAAACAAATAACACCTAGTACTAGACTACTAGTAAAGAGACAAGTGTTAAGGAATTTTGGTAAATGACTCATCAATTCTATGTTCTTAGCAAATATATCTGGAAAGAGAGTGAAGTAGTGACAAACAGCTGATTTTGCGTTCTTGTCATCTCAGCTTTCCCCTGTTTAAGTATCTTTTTTGAGTGCTCACAATACTTTTGGAACCTCAGGAGTTCAGATGAACCAGAATTTTGCATATTTGTCTTTACCATGAACCACTAGGTTCCTGGCTACAACAAGACAATACAAAATGCTAAGGTTTCTTATGGTTCTTTAGGATTTTGTCATCCATCTTCTCCTTGTTCTTCCTACTGGGAGCAGTGTGATATAGTAAAACTGACAAGAGTTTTGGAATTTATAACTTGCCTAAAGTTATAGGCAAGTAACTTGTTATTCAAAACAGGCAGCCTTGTCCCAAGGACCTGCTTTGCTTATCATGACATAGATTTTTGTTGCAAGGAAACTCACAAGCTTCTGTTTTGGAGTAACAGTAGAGAAAAGAATTTCAGGAAATCAGAGAGCATAACTACAAAGTTTCCTTTTTCTCTTTCTCTCTTTCACTCATTCATTCAGCATTAATTTTTGTAGGCATACAGAGCTTATTTACTGTATACCTACTGCATGCTAAGTGTTAAGTATTAGGGAAAAATAACAACAAAAACAAACAAACAAACACTTCTTATCCTTCCTATATATTCTAGTTGAGAGATTCAGTCATAAATCAGTCATGCAAATTAAATATATAATTAAAAATAATACATATGCATTTATGTATGGTAGAGACAGTGGCAGGGGTAGGAAAGATATATTTTAAAAAGAATCAATGTGTCTCTACTCTAAAATCCTAACACTTAACTATATAATATTCAGCAAAATGTAAAATTCCAGTTTTCAGAAGTACTCTTATTTTAAATTTTGGGAAAACAGAAAAATGTTTTCATAAGTTTAGCAAGTATTTGTCATTAAAAGCACAGTGTTTCAAAGATTATGTTACTTTTAATGAGTAGTTATGATCAACAAGCATTTAAAAAGACTAATAGCCCACATTTTGTGACTAGTTTTTTTTTTTTCATTTAGAATTTTAAAAATCAACATTAAAATAATTAGAATGTCTTAATATAGTCTTACCTGGACTGTAGCTTTCGGCATCCATGATAAAGCAATAAATATTTTCTCCTTAAAATTAAAACCAGCACAAGACATCAATACAAATGTAAAAGAAATTCTAATCAATAATGCCAAACTCATGGTACCAACAGAAAGGCCTGCAACAGAAAAAGACGAACAGTACTTGGGAAGAAGTGGTTCTTTACGCCTAGAAACGTAATTTGCAAAAGTGTTGAAAACATTTTAGGGCTATTATCTGTCTATATCTGTATTAAGTAAAAATAATCATAAAAATAAAAATATGATTGAGGCTTCTATGTAAAGTACAAGAGATAATCTGATGATGGAGATATGATTAAAAGTAAGATAAATTACATTTATTTAATTCTGAGCTAACAGGCTTTGAACTTTTACTATAAATGAAAGTATTTAGAAGTTGCTGCTGGTATCTAATATTTCCCTTCAGAAAAAAATTCCATTTCCTCAGATCATTCAGGGAAGATATTCAAGGTTGTCTTTGGTTACAAAGACTATACAGGGTAAAGGAAGAACAAATGCATATTACAACATGAGCTTCTGAAGGTCCTTGTAGCATTCAAAGACATATTATAAGTAAAAATAAAAATTACTCCATTTTCTTAAATATTTTTAAATCTTACATTTTTGTGCCTCTAGTCATTCTTACCAATAGCATTTGATTTAAGAGATACAACAGATACTTCTGCTCCAACCAAACCAAAAAGAAGAGGTTGGAAAATATCCCACGCAGTTCCAATAATTTTTTGGACTCTAACCTGTAGAAAAGAGTAATACATTTTCAGTTATTGTGACGAATAAAAGTATTTGCATTTCAGACAATGTAAAGGTTCTCAATATTTAATAAACTTAAGATATTTTATTTGTGGGAGATATTTTAAAACAATAAAAATTATATGAGTAGGTTAACTCTTTTATACAAACAGAATTTGATTAAAAGAAATTTACAACACAATAAAAATATTAGTTGGTAATTTTGTCATGGAACAAAAAAGATATTATTTGGCAATTTTATCCTTGGAGTTCCACACATGTTCTGATGGTGCAGTAAGAGTTCTACCTTTTGTTTGTGAGGCAACTGAGCAGGGATAGAACTACACCATGCCTGATGAGAACATATTCAAGCTCATTCAAATATTTTAGTTCTCAAAAGTGAGTTGGGGAAGAGCTCCACTCAGTTATCCTGGGACCAAATCCCATGAAAATGAATCCTGATATGTCCTAAACTACTAGGAAAAAAATTCTGGTAATCTGTTAGGCCTGCTTCCAAACGACTCATATTAAAAACATGAACCAAACCAAAATAGGTAATACATTCTCATTTGGTTGCCTCCCTGACTTCCCTTTCTGGGAATGAATCCCTCCCAGTGCTGCTTCCACAATTACATGGTTACAGGAAACGCTCCCACTGACATAAAAAGTACTCTGGCTCTTTTCCAGGAAGTTGGATGAACAGATTTTAGTCTCAGTCTGTGTTTATTTTATTTTATTTAACAGAAGGAGATTCATAAAACATTCATATCCTTTGAGGCAAAAATTATTTTCATAACTACTCCCCTTATGACTAGGTTTTCTGGTTACTGCTTATAAAAGTAAATTTGAAAAATGAAATAACAAAGGAAACCCAGTATTCTGTCTTCTTTACAGCACATTATCCTATTTGTTACTTATTTAATCTTTAAAGTCTATTTATTCTTTACTCTTTGATTTTCTTTATTGTGTAAAGAGATCAAGTAGTTTTCATTTTATTTGTAATTTATTATTAGTCATTTAATTTCCTTTATAATTATGACTTTATCAGAAAACTAAACAAATTGGGAACTTCTTAAGCTTATTCTAAAATTTATCTAAGAAAGAATATGGACAGGAACAGTTAACAAATACTTTAAAAACAGGTACAATAAGACGGAATCTTCTATACTAGATTCTGAGACATAAAATCAAAATGATTTAGAGTGCTATTGGCATAGGAATAGGTGTTTAAAGAGACTTCAGAAGCAAATATATATATATCAATGAATTATTGGATTAATCAATAAATAATTTGACAAAATTGACTATGCAATTCACATGCATATATATATTATATGTATATATATATGTCTATGAATATATATATTAAGAAGAGATGGCAAGAATACACAGAAGAACTGTACAAAAAAGATCTTCACGACCAAGATAATCACGATGGTGTGATCACTAACCTAGAGCCAGACATCCTGGGATGTGAAGTCAAGTGGGCCTTAGGAAGCTTCACTACAAACAAAGCTAGTGGAGGTGATGGAATTCCATTTGAGCTCTTCCAAATCCTGAAAGATGATGCCGTGAAAGTGCTGCACTCAATATGCCAGCAAATTTGGAAAACTCAGCAGTGGTCACAGGACAGGAAAAGGTTAGTTTTCATTCCAATCCCAAAGAAAGGCAATGCCAAAGAATGCTCAAACTACCGCACAATTGCACTCATCTCACACGCTAGTAAACTAATGCTCAAAATTCGCCAACCAGGCTTCAGCAATATGTGAACTGTGAACTTCCTGATGTTCAAGCTGGTTTTAGAAAAGGCAGATGAACCAGAGATCAAATTGCCAACATCCGCTGGATCATGGAAAAAGCAAGAGAGTTTCGGAAAAAGATCTATTTCTGCTTTATAGACTATGCCAAACCCTTTGACTCTGTGGATCACAATAAACTGTGGAAAATTCTGAAAGAGATGGGAATACCAGACCACCTGACCTGCCTCTTGAGAAATTTGTATGCAGGTCAGGAAGCAACAGTTAGAACTAGACATGGAACAACAGACTGGTTCCAAATAGGAAAAGGAGTACTTCAAGGCTATATATTGTCACCCTGCTTATTTAACTTATATGCAGAGTACATCATGAGAAACGCTGGACTGGAAGAAACACAAGCTGGAATCAAGATTGCTGGGAGAAATATCAATAACCTCAGATATGCAGATGACACCACCCTTATGGCAGAAAGTGAAGAGGAACTCAAAAGCCTCTTGATGAAAGTGAAAGTGGAGAGTGAAAAAGTTGGCTTAAAGCTCCACATTCAGAAAACGAAGATCATGGCATCCGGTCCCATCACTTTGTGGGAAATAGATGGGGAAACAGTGGAAACAGTGTCAGGCTTTATTTTTCTGGGCTCCAAAATCACTGCAGATGGTGACTGCAGCCATGAAATTAAAAGACGCTTACTCCTTGGAAGGAAAGTTATGACCAACCTAGATAGCATATTCAAAAGCAGAGACATTACTTTGCCAACAAAGGTCCGTCTAGTCAAGGCTATGGTTTTTCCTGTGGTCATGTATGGCTGTGAGAGTTGGACTGTGAAGAAGGCTGAGCGCCGAAGAATTGATGCTTTTGAACTGTGGTGTTGGAGAAGACTCTTGAGAGTCCCTTGGACTGCAAGGAGAGCCAACCAGTCCATTCTGAAGGAGATCATCCGTGGGATTTCTTTGGAGGGAATGATGCTAAAGCTGAAACTCCAGTACTTTGGCCACCTAATGCGAAGAGTTGACTCATTGGAAAAGACTCAGATGCTGGGAGGGATTGGGGGCAAGAGCAGAAGGGGACGACAGAGGATGAGATGGCTGGATGGCATCACTGACTTGATGGACGTGAGTCTGAGTGAACTCCGGGAGTTGGTGATGGACAGGGAGGCCTGGCGTGCTGTGATTCATGGGGTCGCAAAGAGTCGGACATGACTGAGCGACTGATCTGATCTGATCTGATCTGATGAATATATATATATGTAAACAGATGCATGTACATCCTTACCTCACAATATTCACAAAAATAAATTCCAGATGAAGTAGAGAACTAAATGCAAAGCAAAACTACCAAAGTGTTCAGTCAGTTCAGTTCAGTTGCTCAGTCGTGTCCGACTCTTTGCGAGCCCATGAATTGCAGCACGCCAGGCCTCCCTGTCCATCACCAACTCCCGGAGTTCACTCAGACTCACGTCCATCAAGTCGGTGATGCCATCCAGCCATCTCATCCTCTGTCGTCCCCTTCTCCTCCTGCCCCCATTCCCTCCCAGCATCAGAGTCTTTTCCAATGAGTCAACTCTTCACATGAGGTGGCCAAAGTATTGGAGTTTCAGCTTTAGCATCAGTCCGTCCAATGAACACACAGGACTGATCTCCTTCAGAATGGACTGGTTGGATCTCCTTGCAGTCCAGGGGAGTCTCAAGAGTCTTCTCCAACACCACAGTTCAAAAGCATCAATTCTTCGGCGCTCAGCCTTCTTCACAGTCCAACTCTCACAGCCATACACGACCACTGGAAAAACCATAGCCTTGACCAGATGTACCTTTGTTGGCAAAGCGATATCTCCGTTTTTCAATATGCTATCTAGGTTGGTCATAATTTTCCTTCCAAGGAGTAAGTGTCTTTTAATTTTATGGCTGCAATCACCAGCTGCAGTGATTTTGGAGCCCCAAAACATAAAGTCTGACACTGTTTCCACTGTTTCCCCATCTATCTGCCATGAAATGATGGGACCAAATGCCATGATCTTCGTTTTCTGAATGTTGAGCTTTAAGCCAACTTTTTCACTCTCCTCTTTCACTTTCATCAAGAGGCTCTTTAGTTCCCTTCACTTTCTGCCATAAGGGTAGTGTCATCTGCATATCTGAGGTTATTGATATTTCTCCCGGCAATCTTGATTCTAGCTTGTGCTTCTTCCAGCCCAGCGTTTTTCATGATGTACTCTGCATATAAGTTAAATAAGCAGGGTGACAATATACAGCCTTGAAGTACTCCTTTTCCTATTTGGAACCAGTCTGTTGTTCCATGTCTAGTTCTAACTGTTGCTTCCTGACCTGCCTATAAGTTTCTCAAGAGGCAGGTCAGGTGGTCTGGTATTCCCATCTCTTTCAGAATTTTCCACAGTTGATTGTGATCCACACAGTCAAAGGGTTTGGCATAGTTAATAAAGCAGAAATAGATGTTTTTCTGGAACTCTCTTGCTTTTTCCATGATCCAGCGGATATTGGCAATTTGATCGCTGGTTCCTGTTCCTTTTCTAAAACCAGCTTGAACATCTGGAAGTTCTCAGTTCATGTACTGCTGAAGTCAGGCTTGCAGAATTTTGAGCATTAGTTTACTAGCGTGTGAGATGAGTGCAATTGTGTGGTAGTTTGGGCATTCTTTGGCATTGCCTTTCTTTGGGATTGGAATGAAAACTAACCTTTTCCTGTCCTGTGACCACTGCTGAGTTTTCCAAATTTGCTGGCATATTGAGTGCAGCACTTTCACAGCATCATCTTTCAGGATTTGCATAGCTCAACTGGAATTCCATCACCTCCACTAGCTTTGTTTGTAGTGATGCTTTCTAAGGCCCACTTGACTTCACATCCCAGGATGTCTGGCTTTACGTCAGTGATCAACCATCGTGATTATCTTGGTCGTGAAGATCTTTTTTGTACAGTTCTTCTGTGTATTCTTGCCACCTCTTCTTGATATCTTCTGCTTCTGTTAGGTCCATACCATTTCTGTCCTTTATCGAGCCCATCTTTGCATGAAGTGTTCCCTTGGTATCTCTAATTTTCTTGAAGAGATCTCTAGTCTTTCCCATTCTGTTGTTTTCCTCTATTTCTTTGCACTGATCACTGAGGAAGGCTTTCTTATCTCTTCTTGCTATACTTTGGAACTCTGCATTCATATGCTTATATCTTTCCTTTTCTCTTCTGCCTTTCGCTTCTCTTCTTTTCACAGCTATTTGTAAGGCCTCCTCAGACAGCCATTTTGCTTCTTTGCATTTCTTTTCCATGGGGATGGTCTTGATGCCTGTCTCCTGTACAATGTCACAAACCTCCGTCCATAGTTCATCAGGTACTCTATCAGATCTAGTCCCTAAATCTATTTTTTCCACTGTATAATTATAAGGGATTTGATTTAGGTCATACCTGAATGGTCTAGTGTATTAAATGATAATATACAAGATGATATAATGTTCATAATCTCATGATCTTGGGTGAAAAAGTCCTTCTTAAACAAGATAAAGACCCAAAACCAAAAAGGAAAAACTGACAGACTTGACTATTAGGAAATTTTACTGCCATACAAAAGACATCATAAATGAAGATAAACAAAAATTAAACACAACATGTAGATAACAAAGAATTAGTAGCCCTAACATATAAATAAACTCTATAAATTAGGAACAAAAAGGCAAATAAACCAGTTAATAATGGGCAAAGAATATGAATAGGTGGTTATAAAAGAATATATGAATAGAAGTTTGTTGTCATTGTTTAGCCACTAAGTCATGTCTAACTCTTTTGTGACCCATGGACTGTAGCCTGACAGGCTCTCCTGTCCATGGGATTTCCCAACCAAGAACACTGGAGTGGGTTACCATTTTCTTCTCCGGGGGATCTTCTTGACCTAGGGACTGAATCCATGTCTCCTGCATTGGCAGGTGGATTCTTCACCACTGAGCCACCAGGGAAGCCTGAAGAGAAGTTTACTCCACTACTAATCAGAGAAATATAAAGAATACCAATGTTATAAAGTTTTTTACCCATCAGGTTGTTAAAAAATCATTGATAATATCCAAGGTTGTTGATGGGTTTAGGTATTAAGGGACTCTCCTATACTGTTGGTTCAGTTCAGTTCAGTTCAGTCGCTCAGTCGTGTCCGACTCTTTGCGACCCCATGAATTGCAGCACACCAGGCCTCCCTGTCCATCACCAACTCCCGGAGTTCACTCAGACTCACGTCCATTGAGTCGGTGATGCCATCCAGCCATCTCATCCTCTGTCGTCCCCTTCTCCTCCTGCCCCCAACCCCTCCCAGCATCAGAGTCTTTTCCAATGAGTCAACTCTTCGCATAAGGTGGCCAAAGTACTGGAGTTTCAGCTAGAGCATCATTCCCTCCAAAGAAATCCCAGGGCTGATCTCCTTCAGAATGGACTGGTTGGATCTCCTTGCAGTCCAAGGGATTCTCAAGAGTCTTCTCCAACACCACTTTTCAAAAGCATCAATTCTTCGGCGCTCAGCCTTCTTCACAGTCCAACTCTCACATCCATACATGACCACAGGAAAAACCATAGCCTTGACTAGACGGACCTTTGTTGGCAAAGTAATGTCTCTGCTTTTGAATATGCTATCTAGGTTGGTCATAACTTTCCTTCCAAGGAGTAAGCGTCTTTTAATTTCATGGCTGCAGTCACCATCTGCAGTGATTTTGGAGCCCAGAAAAATAAAGTCTGACACTGTTTCCCCATTTATTTCCCATAAAGTGGTGGGACCGGATGCCATGATCTTCGTTTTCTGAATGTTGAGCTTTAAGCCCATTTTTTCACTCTCCACTTTCACTTTCATCAAGAGGCTTTGTAGTTCCTCTTCACTTTCTGCCATAAGGGTGGTGTCATCTGCATATCTGAGGTTATTGATATTTCTCCCAGCAATCTTGATTCCAGCTTGTGTTTCTTCCAGTCCAGCATAGTAAATAGTATAAATAAAATCTTTTAAGTGATAATTTGGCAATGTGGTAAGTCACTTCAGTCATGTCCTGCTGTTTGTGACCCTATAGACTATAGCCTGCCAGGCTCCTCTGTTCACGGGATTCTCCAGGTAAGAATACTGGAGTGGGTTGCCATTTCCTACTCCAGGAGATCTTCCTTACCCAAGAATTGAACCCGCATGTCCTGCGTCTCCTGCACTGGCAGGCAGGTTCTTTACCATTAGTGCTACCTGGAAAGCCTAATTTGGCAGTAACCACCAAAATAGAAATGTACCATTTTTAAATTCAGTCATTCCATTTCTAGAAATCTATTCCTACAGAAGTATTCATACATTTGAAAAACCACATGTGAATAAGACTGTTCATGGTTGTGCTGTTTGTAATAACAAAAAATGGAAGTGATCTACATGTCTATAAATAGAGGAGTGATTAGAGGAAATGACCTGGGAAGGGGATTTGATATTTGGGGATGGTGAGGGAAAAGGAGTATTTCTCATTTTATTACATATGTGTACCTTCTTATTCTTAATATTTTATGAGCATAGTTTCACATATTAATTGCATAATTAAAATAAAAGTTATATAATCATATTGCATTAAACTTAGGAAAAAGACTAATGTGATCACTCAACTTCTGATTGCATTTTAGTGTATTTCCAGTTCCTTTTCTTGAATATTTTATTTCCTTGATTGACTCATTCACCTTGAAGATACAAACTTATGGAACATCTTCCTAGAATTAATATTTCTTTTTTAGTTTTTTTTCTTAATAGACATATTTTATTGAAGTATAGTTGACTTACAATGTTTCAGGTACAGAGCAAGGCGATTCAGTTAGACATATACACATATTTTATTTTTCAAATGATTTTCCATTATAGGTTATTATAAGAAATTGACTATAGTTTCCTGTGCTATATACAGTAAGCCTTTGTTGCATATCTATCTTTTAATCAGAAATCTAGCATTCTATTCATATTAAGTCAAACAAGTGGAATCAAAATGTCATATATTTTTTAATAGAGTAAGATTTCTTAAATGTCCATTTCAGATGTAAAAAATGCAGTTATTTTATCTTTTAAAAAATGGTGTATAAAAATATTCACCTTTTCTTTGGACCAACCTGTCCCTGCAGTGAGACTCAATACTAGTGCGCACAATCCTCCAGCTGTGTTCATACCAAATCGGTGGCTGCCTAAGACAGCAGAAATACACATACTCAAAATTAAAAATGCTCTCTTCACTTCAAGTTTTCCCTAGAATTAGACAGATATTTGGAAATTAATTTACATTAAATATATAATAATTATATTATCTATCATTTATTACTGACCCTTTGATATCATGTCTTTATATGCTATATCAAATAACATCTAAAGTTTGACTTTATTTCTCACCACATTTTAGCAGACTTGTGACAAAATTTGCAACTATTAAGTTTCATTTTCTGCCACATCTCTGATACTACCGTCAGTAAAATGGTTATAATACTTTAACTGTAAGAGAAGAGAGAAAGAAAAGAGACCCATATAATCTGTAGTTGCATATAACAAATCCAAAGAATTCTTAAAAATAAATGTCTGAGTATCTTTTTAGCTGAAACAATAACTACAGGGAAATTAAGATGGAAGTTACAGAAATCAAAGAGTAATGGCATATCTTTTAGAGCAGGAAAGAGTTGATAGTGTTGCCTTATTCAAAGGGAGAGGGAGAGAATTTAAGTCAGAAAATATGCAGAAATAAATGGGAATATATTTCCCCCAAAATGTTCAGTGGAATGTCTGCAGGAAAAAGATAAGGAAAAAAAGTCAGGAGTCAACTGGCAATTTGGTGAAAAAAGAAGTAGGACGAAATGGAGAAGCTCCTCTGAATTAAGTACATTTTTCTGATATTCTCTGTGTAATAAGGAAGCAGAGACTTCAGATTAGGGCCACTGACCTGGATCAATGACAACTATGCTCAGTTTTAAGCAGAGAATAGGCATTGGAGGCTACTTTTGGAGAAAGAAAACTAAAGATTAAAGTATTTCATGGATCAAAAGTTCAAATTTTTGCGAGAAATGTCTAATACTGTACTTCCAAATAAAGATTGTTTTTTATTTACCTGATCGCTACCTGGAAAATGTCGAGCAAACATTCCCAAAACAATTCCTAAAAGCACACCAAGAATTACATCCCGCAGAGAGGATAGGATGTTACTAGATATGTTACCTGTAAGGGCACACAATAAGAAAAACATGTCATAGAGAGGTATTTTCATATAGCCAACACAGTAGGCAATCAAATGTAGGTGATTCATAAACAAGGGTATGTTATTACAGAATAAATACACAAAAATGGACCTTTAAAGTTCACGCTCATGAAAACATGCAGATTTATTTGATAAAAGTGTACTCTCCAGAGATTTAATATGTATACACAATTCAGAAATGTTCATTGAATAAATAGGCTGGAAAACAAAGAAGAAACCACAATGTTCTCCCCTTATACACCCAACCTAAAAGAACCAGGTCAGGTAGAAGAATGCATAGAGACTGGCAGCAGAGTATCTCTGGCACCTAGCACATGGCTAATAATGTTGTTCTCTGCTATTCTATTATGGCAAATGATTTAAACATAAAAAGGAAAATTTAATAATAATAACAACATAAAAAAAGATTTATCCCAGGATCAATCCTAGGATTATTCAAGGATCAGCTGATTTTCCAATACATTTTATGCTTTATGCATACACGTAGTTTTGTTGTAATACATTTAAAAAAATGATCTAGAGTCATACAAAAAAGTCAAGTTGTGCTCTGTGTTTTCAGCTCAATACAAAAAGGTACTCAATATACATATTTTAGAAATATTTTCCCATTAAAAATAACAGAAGTGTAGGGTGACAACAGCATGATAGTAGAACGGGAACTCCAGAATCGTGATCCCCCACGGAGACACCAGTTTAACACCAACATACAGTCTAAAAGGCTTTATGCTCATTTAAAAAGTTACAGCAAGAGAAAAGTAACTCATCACATAAAAGAGAATGCCCATAAAATTATCAGAGGCTTACAGAGCAGAAGAACTTCCCTGGTGGCTCAGATGGTAAAGAATCTGCCTCCAATGCAGGAGACCTGGGTTTGATCCCTGGGTTGGGAAAATCCCCTGGAGAAGAAAATTGAAACCCACTCCAGTATTCTTGCCTAAAGAATTCCATGGACAGAGGAGCCTACTGGGCTACAGTCCATGGGGGTCACAAAGGGTCATGCACAACTGAGCAACTAACACTTTACACAGCAGAAACCTTATAGGTCAGAAGAAGGCAGGATGACGTATCCAAAGTGTTGAAAGAAAAAATGCCAACCAAGAATAATATCCCACAAAACTGTCCTCCAAAGCGAAGGTGAAATTAAGACTTCCCCAGATAAACAAAGGTTGATGGAGTTCATCACCACTAAACCTGCCTAACAAGAAATCTTAAAGGGAATCCTTCAGGTGTAAATAAAAAGATGGTAGCAACACACAAAACTACCGCACAATTGCACTTATCTCACATGCTAGCAAAGTAATGCTCAAAATTTTCCAAGCCAGGCTTCAACAGTACGTGAACCGCGAACTTCCAGATGTTCAAGCTGGATTTAGAATAGGCAGAGGAACAGAGATCAAATTGCCAACATCTGTTGGATCACTCCAGTACTCTTGCCTGGAAAATCCCATGGACGGAGGAGCCTGGTAGGCTGCTGTCCATGGGGTTGCTAAGAGTCGGACACGACTGAGCAACTTCACTTTCACTTTTCACTTTCACGCATTGGAGAAGGAAATGGCAACCCACTCCAGTGTTCTTGCCTGGAGAATCCCAGGGACGGGGGAGCCTGGTGGGCTGCCGTCTATGGGGTCACACAGAGTCGGACACGACTGAAGTGACTTAGCAGCAGTAGCAGTTGGATCACTGAAAAAGCAAGAGAGTTCCAGAAAACCATCTACTTCTGCTTTATTGACTATGCCAAAGCCTTTGACTGTGTGGATCACAGCAAACTATGGAAAATTCGTAAAGAAATGAGAATACCAGACCACCCTACCTGCCTCCTGAGAAATCTGTACTCAGGTCAAGAAGCAACAGTTAGAACTGGACATGGAACAACAGACTGGTTCCAAATCAGGAAAGGAGTACATCAAGGCTGTATATTGTCACGCTGCTTATTTAACTTATATGCAGAGTACATCATGAGAAATGCTGGACTGGATGAAGGACAAGCTGGAATCAAGATTGCCAGGAGAAATAACAATAACCTCAGATATGCAGATGACACCACATTTATAGCAGAATGTGAAGAAGAACTAAAGAGCCTCTTGATGAAAGTGAAAGAGGAGAGTGAAAAGGTTGGCTTAAAACACAACATTCAGAAAACGAGGATCATGGCATCTGGTCCCATCACTTCATGGCAAATAGATGGGGAAACAGTGTCAGACTTTATTTTTTGGGGCTCCAAAATCACTGCAGATGGTGACAGCAGCCATGAAATTAAAAGACACTTACTCCTTGGAAGGAAAGGTATGACCAATGTAGACAGCATATTCAAAAGCAGAGACATTACTTTGCCAACAAAGGTCTGTCTAGTCAAGGCTATGGTTTTTCCAGAAGTCATGTATAGATCTGAGAGTTCGACTATGAAGAAGGCTGAGTGCCAAAGAACTGATGCTTTTGAACTGTGGTGTTGGAGAAGACTCTTGAGAGTCCCTTGGACTGCAAGAAGATCCAACCACTCCATCCTAAAGAAAATCAGTCTTGAGTATTCATTGGAAGAACTGATGCTGAAGCTGAAATTCCAATACTTTGGCCACCTGATGTGAAGAACTGACTCATTTGAAAAGACCCTGATGCTGGGAAAAGACTGAAGGTGGGAGGAGAAGGGGATGTCAGAAAATGAGATGGTTGGATGGCAACACCGACTCAATGGACATGAGTTTGAGTAAGCTCCAAGAGTTGGTAATGAACAGTCCATGGGGTCACAAAGAGTCGGACATGACTGAGCGACTGAACTGAACACAAAAGCATGTAAATATAAACCTCCAGTAAAGTTAGATAGATGAATTAAGAATCCAGTAATACTGTAATGGTGGTGAGGAAATCACTTTTAATTCTGTTAGAGAATTGAAGATAGAAGCACAAAAAATAACTAATTATAAAATTATGTTAATGTATATACAATAAAATGTGTAATTTGTGACATGGGTAACATAAGGTGAGGAGGGTGAGAGAGGAGTAGAAAAGTAGATTTTTTGTATGCAGCTGAAGTAGCTATCATTTTAAACAGATTACTATAACTTTAAAAATGGAAAAAGATATTCCATGCAAATGGTACCTCAAAGAGAGAAGGGGCAGTCGTACTTTTACCAGACAAGAAAGACTTTAGGTCAAATACTGTCACAAGAGATAAAGATAGGATACTGCATAATGGTAAAAAGGCCAATTGACTCAAAAGGTAAAGTGAGATCTCAGTATCTACCAAATTCCAAAATATAGATGTTTTAAAGATCTAATGTGTATAATAAAACTTAAAGAGTTCTTAAAATTTCAAGAGACACTTTACACAGTCATGTGGTGGAAGAGGATATTTTTAAGCATGTACCTGCTTGTTTTCACTTTTTTGGTCCTCTTCAAATTAGGTTTGGTCTCCTGTAGCCTGTTCCCCTAGCATCGTATACTATGTAATATTTATTCCATCTTTAATTATTTGTTTAAGATAATTTCCTTGAGAACACAGGCTACATGGCCTTTTCTGTTTGCTATGTTGGGAGGCAGTATAGAATAGTACTTAAAAGTGTGGGTCTAAGGTCAGACTGCCAGATTTCCCTATTGGTCCCCTACTTATTGGATCTCTGACTTTGAGCAAGTTACTTAATCTCTGTTCCTTAGTTTCCTTATCAGTAAAATGAGCATAGCACTGTTGTGATTATTGAGCTGAAACATCTACAGAACTTACAGCAAGTACCAAGCAATTGCTCAATAAAAACTAATACTGTTATTCACTGTTTATCCTCAGCATTTGATACAGTAGCTGGTGCAATGGAAGAGGAGCACAAAAAATATTTTTTGAAAGAATGACTGATATCAGTCATGAAGGAAAAGATTGCCAGATCTGACAATAAAAAATTTAGGTCTTCTGAATGGCAAAAAAAGAGATAAAGTTAAATTACAAAAAGCATAGGATATAAAACAAATGGTTTATCATCCTTAATTTTATGCACAACCAGAGCCTTAACAAATCAAAACAAAAGATGAACATGCTTACAGGATATAGGCAAAATATTTCAAGAAAAGTAATCTCTAAGAAATTCCAAAATGATAATAGACAATAAACATGAACATTTAACATCACTAGTATTAAAAATACTTCATTTAAAGAGACCTATCAAAGTGGCTAAGGTAAAAAGGACTATTAAATATCTAATTTTGAAGAAGGTGAAGAGAAAGTGGCATGCTTATGTATCCTGGTGGGACATGATATTGTGGCAATATATTTCAAAAATCTTATTGTGTTATATCCTTTTTAACTTAACAGTTTCTCTTGTAAGGTTAATAAAATATTAAGTACAACTATTCAGCTGTAAAATGTTCAACCCAGCATTTTAACAGCAGATAGTGGTGTCAATTTAAATTTTCAACATGTCAAGTTGAAAGTCATGCAGCCATTCAAATATGATGGAACCAATAAAGATGTTATAGAAACATATTTACAAATAAATTAGATGTTTATAATACACAGTTAAATTAAAAACAACTCAGGTTATAAATAAGTATGGTTAATGCTCATTAATTTTATAAGAATTTTGGGAGGGAAAGAAAGCAAGCTAGAGTTAGATGTGGAGAGGGAGAAAAGGAGAATGGGTGGAGGTACATCGAAAGATTAATATTATTCCTGGGGGTCTTCCCAGGTGGCAAAGTGGTAAAGAATCCATCTGCCAGTGCAAGAGACACAAGTGATGTGGATTCGATCTCTGGGTTGGGAAGATCCCCTAGAGTATGAAATGGCAACCCACTCCAGTATTCTTGCCTGAGAAATCCAATGCACTAAGGAGCTTGGCGCTGGGCTACAGTCATGCGGTCACAAAGAGTCAGACACGACTGAGCACACATATGCACACATGACTATAATAGATTTCATTCTTATATTTTATTTTTTCCTTCTTAGTCATTTATATCTTATGATTTTAAGAGAACCTATATATATATAACTTTTCAACTTTAAAATGTTTTGGTGTTTCGGTTAATAATTCAGAAGACTGGACTTCATATATTGGCAGATAATTAAAGTATTATTAAATGTGGAATGTTCACTTCTGCAATCACTGAGTGACATTCAGCACCTAATGTCTCCCTGGGATTTAGAATTGGTACAGGATCTTGTCCCATCACTACCAAAAGGACACACAGTTGTCCACACTCCACACATTTAAGTTGTCTTCATAACAGAACAACCAGTTATTTAAAATGATAGCCAGAAAGGTACATCTCCAAATTATCTACTAGATATATTAGTAGCACTAATAATAGTGGCCTAAATTTTTCTACTGAAAACTGATAAAATTCCAAAGCAAAATGAGCAGATAAATGGTAATAATATGGATTATAAAATTAATTGGAATATTTGGTTATTAAAAGGAAATCATTTGTATTAAGTAGTGGTATCTTAACCCATTGAAATGTCTTTTGTGGTCTAGAATGAGCTTTCCGTGAAGAATAAAAACATGTTAAATTGAAAAGTCTTCATCAATAAATGAAGGAAAGCTAGAAAACTTGTTTAAAGAATAAAGAAAACACTGAATTATATGGTAGCTGTTTTGTTTACCTGAGGAGAAAACTATGCTGAAGCATGCATTGAATCCAGTGATAGCCAAGATGTCATCCAAACTGCTGGCAGCTATTAATAAGGTTGGAATGCCTTTCTCAACACCATATCCCTTTTCTTGCAAATGTAGCATGGAAGGGACAACAACAGCAGGAGAAACTGCACTGACTACAAAACTGAGAGAAAAATCTTTGAAAACCAATTTAAAAACATCCTTTTAATGAAACAGTGCTTTATAGTAAGTTGTACAACCAATATATTAATTTTTATGATGACTTTGAAAGTAAAAATTCTGCTTTTGAGTAAATGTCATCTAACAATGGAAAAAATTCCCCAGTGGCTCAGCAGTAAAGAATCTTCCTGCAATGCAGGAGACGCAGGAGATGTGGGGTCGATCCCTGAGTCTGGAAGATCCCCTGGAGGAGGAAATGGCCACCCACCCAGTATTCTTGCTGGGAAAATCCCACGGACAGAAAAGCCTGGCAGGCTATAGTCCACAGGGTCGCAAAGAGTTGGACATGACTGAGCACACACAAAAATACTCAACATATTCTTTAGTGCTGTTAAAATTTTACAGAAATTCTGTTCAAGATGTTAGGTCAAGCACAAATTGCTGCCTCTACCTCCATCTCAAAAACATTTGAAATAAAGGTATGAAAATAATAGGAAAGTCCATAAGCTAGCTAGAAAACAAAATGGGAATCTTCAGTGGACAAGAAACTAAATGTATCCCAGGAAGATAAGAGACAGGTGGTTTAGGGTTGAAAAAAGGGACCATAAGCCAAAATGCATATAAGACTGCTACAGAAGATATAGTGTATTCTAAAAATGCCCCAAGCCCAGAAATGGCAGATGCTGGGAGTAGGAGGGACCTCTGAGGAAATTGAATGGTGATTATGTAGAGTACTGCTATAAGAATGGTCAGTAAGATGTAGTCTCCACACCACTTCTATCTCTTGAACAAGTCAATAAGGAAGATATCTGTCCAAAAGAAGGAATAGTATGAGCACCTAAGTTACAAAGGCAAATGGGAAAATTTCTAGGGTGGCAGATGACACCCGTGAGGAATGGAGAAATTCCTGCTCAGAATACTTTGTTGGTACATCCCATCTACAACCCTGCCTTGTCATTTCCACTTTCACCTCCTCAATGCTGCAGTAACTATGTGGAGTGATGCACGTGGTCCCTACCAGAACCCTCGAGTCAGGCCAGTGCACACATTCCTGAGCTGCTGCTTGTTGACTCCTAACCACTAACACCGGCAGCTTTGTGGGAGCCTTGCACTGCTAACAGAAGCTTACCTACTAATGCTAAGGAGATGCCCCACTTTCCCATTCCAGACAGCTCCTGCCAGTGACTGACTGATGTGAGGGTCTAACAGTTAAGTTCCTTTGCCTCTGCCTGTACAACCTTCCTGGTTTACAGACAAGATTTCCTGAGGGACTCAGGAAAAACCTAGAATTCTCTGAAAAAAGGTATTTGCCTAATTCAGTGGTTCCTGAACTTTACTGCACATTGGAACCACCTGGTCTACTATTTATCTGTTGCTGCTTAACAAATCATGCCCAAATCTAGAAGCTTAAAACAACACATATTAACTCACAACCTCTGTGGGTCAGCAATCTGGGTATGAATTAGCTGTATACCTCTTCCTACTCAAGGTCTCTCATGAGGTGAGTAGGAGAAACCCTGATCCCAAGTTTATTCACATGGTGGTTGATAGGTCTTCAGTCTCTTGCCATGGGGGCTTCTCCACAGGGCTGCACCCAACATGGCAGCTTACTCCCACCCAAGAAAGCAATTAAAGAGAGTACAAGAGAGAACAAGGAAGACAGAAGCCATCGTCTTATGACCTAATCATAAAAGTAATGTGCTATCACTTCTTCA
Organism: Bubalus bubalis; assembly: GCF_019923935.1. Taxonomy (NCBI): domain Eukaryota; kingdom Metazoa; phylum Chordata; class Mammalia; order Artiodactyla; family Bovidae; genus Bubalus; species Bubalus bubalis. The sequence continues at coordinate 97,109,665 of NC_059163.1, read as the reverse complement.
GTATTCCATTGACTAGAAGCAAGTCAGTAAGTTCAGCCCACATTTAGGAAGAGGGTAGGTATTACACAAACGGAGAAGGCAGTGGCACCCCACTCCAGTACTCTTGCCTGGAAAATCCCATGGACAGAGGAGCCTGGTGGGTTGCAGTCCAAGGGGTCGCTGAGAGTCGGACACGACCAAGTGACTTCCTACTTTCACTTTCCACTTTCATGCATTGGAGAAGGAAATGGCAACCCACTCCAGTGATCTTGCCTGGAGAATCCCAGGGACGGGGGAGCCTGGTGGGCTGCCATCTACGGGGTGGCACAGAATCCACGACTGAAGCAACTTAGCAGCAGCAGCATTACACAAAGGTTTAAATATCAGAAATCAGTGATATCTGAGAGTTATCTTACCATTTACTTGGGGATTTAAAAAAAATGCTGATACCTGAGTCACATTCTAAGACACACTGATCTGATTTAGGAAGGAGTTTGATCTGGATACTGGGATACTGTAAAGTTTTTTAATTGTAAAAAATACATAATATAAAGTTAACCTTCTTAGCTATTTTTATGTGTACATTTCAGTAGTGCTAATGATAGTCACATTATCATTTAACTTAGAACATTTTCATCTTACAAAATTGAAACTCTGTAACTGAACAGTACCCTTTCCCCTCTTACCCAAGCCCCTGACAACCACCATTCTATTTTCTGTTAAGATGATTTTGAAGACTCCAGATATATCAGTGGAATTGTATAGTATTTGTTCTGACTTACTTCACCCAACATAGTATCCTCAAGGTTTATCCATGCTGTAGAATGTGACAGGATTTCCTCTTTCACAGCTGAGTAATATTCCCGAGTGCATGTGTATTTTCTTTATCCATTCATCTGTCCATGGATATCTGAGCTGCCTCTACCTCTTGGCTACTGTGAATTATGTTGCAATGAATGTGAGTGTGCAAATATCTCTTTGATATCCTACTTCCAGTTCTTTGGGATATATACCCAGAAGTGGCATTGCTGGATTAAATGGTAGTTTTACTTTAAGTGTTTTGAGAAACCTCCAAACTATTTTCCATAGGAATGGTCCATTTTATGTACCCAATAGCATGGTATGAATATTCCAATTTCTCCACGTCTGTGTCAATGCTTGTTATTTTCTAGTTTTTTTTTTTTAATAGTAACCATCCTAATGAGTATGAGGTGCTATTTCCTTATGGCTTTTATTTGCCTTTCTCTAATAATTATAAATGTTGAGCACTTTCATATGCTTATTGGCTATTTGTATATCTTCTCTGTAGAAATGTCTATGTAAATTTTTTGCCCATTATATAGTCAGGTTTTTAAAATTTGCTGAGTTATAGGGTTTTTTTTTTAAACATATTTGAATATTGATCTCTTTCCAGATATATGGTTTATAATTATTTTCTTCCATTCTGTGTGCTGCCTTTTCATTTTGTGTCCTTTGCATGCAAAAATTTTCAAGTTTCATGCAGTTCCATCTATTTTCACTTTTGTTGCTTGTGCTTTTAGTGTCATATCCAAGAAATCATTGCCAAATTCAATGTCATGAAGTTTTTACATATGGTATGCTAGATATAATATTCTTGATTGGCTGGGGCTTTTTTCTTTTAGCATTTTGAATATATCATCCCATTCCCTTCTGGTTTGCAAGGTTTCCACTGAGAAATTCAATTATTATCTTACAGGAGATCTTGCTTTTCTTTCATTGTTTTTTAAGATTCTCACTTGCTGTGATTTTTGACAGCTTGAGTATATTTCTCAGTGTAGGTCTCTTTGGTTTTATTTTAATGGGAGTTTTTTGATCATTTTGAATTTGTATGTTAATTTCCTTCCTCAAATTTGGAAGTTTGGGGCTATTATTTCTTCAAATAGGCTTTCAAACCATTTATTTCTCTCTTCTCTTTCTGAAACTCCCGTAATGTGTAACTGGCCCATTAAATGGCATCCCACAAGTCCCTTAGGATCTCTTTATTCTCCTTGTTTTTCATTTTGCTCCTCTGATTCTATAATTTCAAATGACCTATCTTCAAGTTCACAGATTCTTTTTTCTGTCTGATTTAGTCTGCAGTTGATCTCCTATAGTCAATGTCTCATTTAATTGTATTATTCTACAGGTCCAGAATTTATTTTTGGTTCTTTTTTTTTTTACAGTTTCTATATGTTTGTTGGTATTCTCACTTTGTTCATGCATTATTTTCCTGTTTTCTTTTAGATGTTTGTGACATCTTTGAGCTCACTGGGCCTCTTTATGATAGTTATTTTGAATTCTTTGTTGAGTAACCTGATACATTTCTATTTGTTTAAGGCTGGTGTCTGGAGTTTTATTTTGTTCCTTTGATTGAGCCCTAATTCCCTGTTGCTTTGTATGTCTTGTTATCTTTTAATGAAATTTGGGTTTTGAAAAAACAGCCACTTCTTCTGGTCTTTGTGGACTTCATCAGTAGGGAAAGACCTTCACCAATCAACCCAGCTAAAGATTCTGGAAGTCTCTCAAACTTTTCTGGAATGTGTCTTCTCTGGGCTTTGGTGCATTATATCCAGCTGGACTTTGGCCTTTTCCTACTCCAGAGTATCCCAAGTGTCTATTAGCAGTACTGCAATATCTCTGGAGTATAGCAACACATAGCACTTACCTTTGTTCTCAGTGGACCTCAGGCATCTAAAATGTGCCACTCTCTTTTCTGTCAGTGCTCCAAGTCAGATAAGACAGAAACCAGTCCCTTGGTAGCTTCTTAAAAAGCCAGAATGCAGAACAAATGTTCCAGTTTTTTCTTTTCTTCTTGAGGGAGAAGCCAAATGTTGGGTGTTTCCTCCTGATTGCCCCTTGCTAAGCAAGAGGGGCATGGGGTATGATGGTTATGTGCAATAGTATGTTCTAATTGCTCCAATGTGCCTCTTCTTGGCCTTGTGCTTGCATGGAATGCTGTAACCTCTCAAGTGGTTTCTGGAGTTACATAAAGGTAATCTGGTCTTCACATTGTTATGATACTGTCTTCATGTGGGAAAGTGAGGCTGGAGTTTCTTATTCTGCCATCTTCCCAACATCACTCCTCTAATTACTCAGATTTTCAAAAGCTACCCAGGTGATTTTAATGGGTAGCAAAGTTTTGGAACCACTGACTTTTCTTACACTCCTATCTAGCTTTCTTTATTCAGAAGTTTCTACTGAGAGCTCCCTTAATAAATAATCTGCATAATAATCTCAGTGAATTCTTTGGCAATCCTGTGGTTAGGACTCAGTGCTTTCTTTTGCTGCGATGGCCTGTGTTCAATACCTGGTTGGAGAACTAAGATCCTGAAAGCCACATGGTACAACTTAAAAAAAAAAAAAAAGAATCTTAATCTCAGTTTGATCTTCTAAGGAAACTTGCTTGGTAGCATGAGTGGCCTATTCTCTGCAAGAAGGCAACAGCCAACAGGTAAAAGAATCACAAATTAATAGTAAGTTTCAACTTAAAAAATTAGTACCCATTAAATTATCACCAAATATTTGGGGAAAGTCAATACTTTGAATTGAGGCACCATATTCATTAAATGGAAAATTTTACACCTGAGGAAAGAGATATACTAAAAAGTGAACAACAAGAACGTGACTTCAGAATAACTATAAATATCCTCAGAATCACGAAAGTACACTGTATCTGTTCATAAATTTTAACTATTTTATTCTTAGAAATTAATTGTCAAAATTAAATAAATAAATAGGTGATACAGACATAACAGTAGAGTGTGACTGAAAAGGCTAGAGAACTAAGCAGAGAAAATTTTCCAGTGTGTACTGCAAAGGCAAATAGATGAAAAGTATAAAGAAAAACTAATAGATATGGAGAAGGGAGTTACAAAAGGACAAAATAAAAGAGAATTGAGGAGGGATAAAAGATATATTCAAGACCTAGACAAGAAATAGATATACAGTCCTTTGATTGATTGAAAGATTCCACTAAATATTGAGTAGATCAAAATTTTAATAGAGTCACCTAAGGATACCAAAAAATTGTTAATTTAGTTAGAAAATGCATACTGGGATCCACTGGAATGGGTTCAGTTCAGTTCAGTCACTCACTTGTGTCTGACTCTTTGTAACCCCATGAACTGCAGCACGCCAGGCCTCCCTGTTCATCACCAACTCCTGAAGTTCACTCAAACTCACGTCCATCGAGTCGGTAAGTGGAGGCAAAAATTAAATGGATTGAAAAATGAAAACAAGTTGAAGATATAGAGATAGTAATCATAGACTATTATTCTGAAGAACTTGGACATGAAAAGAAATAGATGATAGATAATAATAGATGGGACACAGGATCTAGGAAAATAGTGTTTGCTTGTTTTTGTTATAATATCTACATAAAGTATTTTTCATATATATAAAATACATATGCTATACATAATGCATACATATTATATATATGTGCACATATAGTGTACAAGGAAAAGGCCATTAGATTAATTAAAAAATAGAGATAGGGACTTTCCTGGTGGTCCAGTGGTTAGGAATCCATCTGCCAGTGCAGGGGACAAGGGCTTGAATTCTGGTCTCGGAAGATCCCAAATGCCACAGAGCAACTAAGCCTGTGCAGCGCAACCACTGAGGCTGCGTGCCTCTACTACTGAAGCCCACACACTTAGAGCCTGTGTTCTGCAGTAAGAGAAACCACAGCAATGAAGCCTGTGCACTGCAACTAGAGATCAGTCCCCAATCACCATAACTTGAGAAAGACTGCACACGGCAAGGAAGATCCAGCGAAGCCAAAAAATAAAAATTAAAAAAACAGGGCTTCCCTGGTGGCTCGGTGGTAAAGAATCCATCTGCCAGTGCAGGAGACATGGGTTTGATCCCTGGTCTGGAAGATCCCACATGCCATGGAGCAACTAAGGCCATGCACCATAACTACTGAGCCCGTGCTTGAGAGCCCGAGAACCACAACTGTTGAAGCCTGTTCACCCCAGAGCCTGTGCTCAGCAGCAAGAGAAGCCACGCAGCAAGAAGCCTGTGCACTGCAACCAGAGAGTAGCCGCTGTTCTCCACAACTGGAGAAAAGTCCACACAGCAATGAAGATCCAGCACAACCAAAAAAATAAATAAAAAACTGGAGATGGATTACAATATAGAAGGAAAAATAAACTGATAAAGTGAATTATCTTAGAATTAAGCACTTAGGAGCTATGAATATTTGTCAAGGATATAGTAGATTTAAGACATGGTTCTATTTCGGACCAACTGATTTCCAAGATTCTCTACCACAGTAAAAAGAATTTTAATGATAAACTTTTCTATACAATATTCTGAATATTTTAATAACCAAGCATTTTAACTGAATATTTTCATAGAGAAAAATGAGAAAAAGTTACCCCAACAGAAATCCCCACTGCCAGGGAAAATTCATAAGGAAGTGGGAAATAACAGCAGTTGAACAAGCCTCCATTAGACATGGACCCATAGACAATCTTAAACAAACTCGCTTCAAATTCTTCAAAGCCTGAAATATAAACATAGTCACACTTAGACAAGCTTGTAGTGGCTAATAATAAAATTATTTTAAGCAAATATTGAATTATATAGTCTTTTTTGAGTGATAATCTTATTAAATTAAATCTCCCAGATATCCCATGTGCTTTAAATGCTAATACAGCTCATTTTATATGTCATCATATATTGGATTATAAACTATTTCATATATTATAAAATGCTGTTCTATTTTAATTATTAAAATGACTCAGTTTTCTGTGATTAAATAAATATCTCTACCTTCCTTAATCTTCCTAGTAAATAGTATAAAGAAAGTATCCAATAAGTTTGTTTCCATCAGTTAACTTTTAGGGATGAATTGTGTGATTAGTGTCATAATTATAACATGCCAAAGGAGAAAATCACATAAAAAATGCATAATTAACTAAAAGGGAAAATTTTCAAATTTTATCATTGGTTCAAATTTTTTACTGGATAATATAATAACTTATCACTGTCTATAATTATTTATGCTCTTCAAATACTTTCACCAATCTTACATATTTGCCACATTTGTTATATCCTGAATAGCTGTTATATTTATGAATATGCATCTTTTAAAAACTAATTTATGATTCCTTGATAGTAATATTTTAAAAAATAAGCTTTTATAAAAATATAAATATAATCAGGAACATAGTTCTGTGGGAAAAATTCCTGAAAGAATAATATTATTGAAATTCATAATCATTCTGAAAAAACAAAACAGAAGCAATAACCTTTTATGGGATGACCTTATCCTCTGTTAACTGAAAAGTAAAGAGCTCTCCACAGAAAAGCCATAACTCCAAAATAATACAAATGTTGCATAAGGGACATCTATCTCTATATAAATAATTAAAGACTATTACTAATAGAGATCTTACATCACAGTGATTTCTTCTCATATTAGTAATATGATCAGAAGTAGACACTAAGGCGCCAATATTTCCGCAAAATCTTTGTTTTTTGTCTTAGTTTTCCTCTACCTGAAACAACTATAAGAAAAATTCTTCCTATTTTTCTTTTCCATCAGCCTCTAATATTTAAAATAACCATATTCAAGGTGTAATTGGAAATCTACCTGTGGATCGAGTCCAAGCCCAGCTCGCATTAGAATAATGGTAAGGGCGGTATTTCTTAAAGTTGAAGACAGTTCATTACTAATATAGGTGATATCACTGAGGAATGGAACATTCCTAACAGCAAAACCAGCCAGTAACATCCCTTAGAAGAAAAAAAAATAAACCATGTCTGATTCAGTTCATTTTTCTAAGACAGAAAACAGAAATGTTTAATATCCCTTCTTCAAACACAGTGTTATCTCTCATTACTTTGGTGAAGGATAGCTTACATACAAGTAGAGGAGACAGCATAAAGGAATGGAGATAAATTATATACCTCAATGGTGTGAAACAAGTAATTCAGTATTGATGGAACATTAAGGACTAGTTGGGAGTGGGGAATGGGCAGGAGAGGCCCGATCATGGAAAGCTTCCTTTACTCCCTACTTTCTCTGGTTTTGGCAGAGTAAAGCACTGTGGGTAAGTTTTAGGCAGGAAGTGAGATAACGAGTGTTGCATTGTCTATGTGATGGTATTGGTAAATGAGATAGACATAAAACTAAGGAGGGACCAGAAACTAATAGCTTGAGCTAGGACTAGAGTGGAAGCTTTGGAGAAGTGGAAAAGAGATCCAGTAAATACTTGTGAGGTGTTGAAGGGTGTTATGAACACAGAAGGGTATTAGAGATAGGATGGAGTGATTACCTCTTTTGGCAGTAACTAAATATTAGAATGTATTGAATACTTAGAAGATATAAAACACCTCTAAAAGAAGTTTTTCTGCTAATTTTCCTCTTATCTACCTGGAGAGTTACATAGCAATGGTGATGAAGAAATAGGATGTAACATTGTTTAGGCAGATGATACACCAATGAATATACATAGTGGAGATGCTCAAGGAACTATAAAACATTCTCACCCAAGAACTATAAAACATTTTGGTGCCCTAGTCATGATAGTATTTGAATCTTGTAATTGTATTTGAGGGCCTCCCAGGTGGCTCAGTGGTAAAGAATACACCTGCCAATCAGAGGACACAGGTTCGATCCTAGGGTTGGGAAGATCCCCTGCAGTAGGAAATGGCAACCCACTCCAGTATTCTTGCCTGGGAAATCGCATGGACTTCTAGAGAAGACTTGTGGGCTACAGTCCATGGGATTGCAAAGAGCTGAACATGACTTAGTGACTAAACAACAACAAATTTTATTTGAATTAGGTTATCAATAGAAAAATTCAGTTTCTTTCAAATTTTTCCTTTTCTATAAAAAAATGTAAAAGTTAATTTAAAAATGTCCTATTAAATGATAAAGCAACAACAATCATATATTGAGCATATTTAAATTATTTAAGAACATATTTCAGGAAAAATCTGTGTATGGAGAATAAATACTTCTATAAGCAAGCTATATATACACATATATAGTAAGTACACATATTAAAAAAGCTATATAGATCATATTACATTGAAATAGTTCTAAATTATATCTACTCTGACTAGAATATAGTCATAATTTACATATAAGTTAATGACAAATAAAAGCTAATTATTCACTTACCAAGGAGAGGAGGAATTTCAGGCACTGAAGGTAGTCTAATGACTTCTAAAAGTTTCCCCCCAATAAGGGCACAATAAAAGATAACTAACAGTCCAAATAAACTTCCATTAGGAAGAACTTCAGGGCCTGAGAATGCCCAGCCTACACACCATATCATAAAAAGTATAGCTCCTGAAATATAAAAAAGCACATATTGATATATCTATCTAGACATAGATAATATACAATAAGACATGAATCATATATTACAAAGTCTTTGTCAACTTAAAAGAAGTATTTTTATTAAGAAATATTTTAAAACTATATGTGAATACTTAAAAGTGCTAAACTTTCTCATTTGACTTTTTAAAAATGTCATAGCAATATGATGAGGTTTACTTAATTTTATATTTTACAGTAGTTTTTTCTCGAGGAATAAGGTGATTGGTCATAATATGAATTCTCAAATTTATTGAAGCGCACAGTGGCAGGGTGCCACATTTTTTAATGGCAGCAAACTAAATATCTATATTGAATGGATAACTCAGTTGGTGTTTGATACAAATTATTAAAGGGGATAATATGTGAGGTCTGATGGCTGGGCTCCCCTGGTGGCTCAGACAGTAAAGTAAAGAATCCACCTGCAATGCAGAGACCCAGCTTTGATCCCTGGGTCAGGAAGATTCCTCTGGAGGAGGATATGCCAATCCACCCCAGTATTCTTGCCTGGAGAATCCCAAGGTCAGAGGAACCTGGCAGGCCACAGTCCATAGGGTGGCAAAGAGTCAGACACATACACTGAAAGTTTAGCTCTCATGTATTCTTTCTTTTAGGCAGTTACTTGAGGATGTACACTAACAAAACCAGGAGGAAACCAGCAAAGGTGAAAGATTTTAATCTTGAAAACAGGGGACTGAAATCAGGAGAGCATTGAAAGCTCTAGAATACAGTTTTCCACAGACCTAGAAAACAACCACAAAGGTAGAAGCAGAACAATGAAGGTCTCTGGGAGGAAAGTCTCCAAGAATAAGGAGGAATTTTTTAAAGTTTACAAAACTATGGAACAAATCAGAGGTTGCCAGGGGATTCCAGGATGAAGGAGGAATGAATAAGTAGAGCACAGGAAAATTTTAGAGCACTGAAACTATTATGTATGCATATCATTAAATACATATGTTAAATGTATAATATGTATAATATGAAGAATGTATAATATGAAGAGTTAGGGTTAGGGTTATAAGTCATGTGAAGGTAACGTACAGCATGGTGACTACAGTTAGTCACACTGTATTGCATTTTTGAAAACTGCTAAGAGAATAGATCTTAAAAGTTTTCATCCCAAGAAAAAATATTTTAACCATGTATGACAGATGTATTGTAGTGATCATTTTGTAATATGTACAAATATCAAATCACTGCTATGCACCTGAAACTAATCTAATATTATATGTTAAATGTACTTCAGTTTTTAGACATTTACAGACAAATAAAAGCTGAGAGGATTAACTGCTAGAATAACTACACAACAAGAAATACTAAAGGAAGGTTTTTAGGCTGAAGGTAAAGTATACCATATGGAAGCTCAGACTGACAGAAAGAAATGTAGAGAATCAGAGAATATGTGGAAAAATATAAGGGATTGTTTTAACTTAAAAAAAGAAAAAGACTTTTGCCTTTTTAAGTAAAAATAATACAAATGTAGAAGTAAAATATATGATAAATCTAGCACAAGAGCAGAAATGCAGTTCAGTTCAGTCACTCAGTCATGTCCGACTCTTTGTGACCCCATGAACCACAGCACACCAGGCCTCCCTGTCCATCACCAACTCCAGGAGTTTACCCAAACTCATGTCCATTGAGCTGGTGATGCCATCCAACTGTCTCATCCTCTGCTGTCCCCTTCTCCTCCTGCCATCAGTCTTTCCCAGCATCAGGGTCTTTTAAAATGAGTCAGCTCTTCTCATCAGGTAGCCAAAGTATTGGAGTTTCAGCTTCAACATCAGTTGTACCAATGAATACCCGGGACTGATCTCCTTTAGGATGGACTGGTTGGATCTCCTTGAAGTCCAAGGGACTCTCAAGAGTCTTCTCCAACACCACAGTTCAAAAGCATCAATTCTTTGGCGCTCAGCCTTCTTCACAGTCCAACTTTCACATCCATACATGACCACTGGAAAAACCATAGCCTTGACTAGACGGACCTCTGTTGGCAAAGTAATGTCTCTGCTTTTCAATATGCTATCTAGGTTGGTCATAACTTTTCTTCCAAGGAGTAAGCGTCTTTTAATATCATGTCTGCAATCACCATCTGCTGTGACTTTGGAGCCCAAAAAAATAAAGTCAGCCACTGTCTCCACTGTTTCCCCATCTATTTCCCATGAAGTGATGGGACCAGATGCCATGATCTTCGTTTTCTGAATGTTGAGTTTTAAGCCAACTTTTTCACTCCCCTCTTTCACTTTCATCAAGAAGCTCTTTAGTTCTTCTTCACTTTCTGACATAAGGGTGGTATCATCTGCATATCTGAGGTTATTGATATTTCTCCAGGCAATCTTGATTCCAGCTTGTGGTTCTTCCAGCCCAGAATTTCTCATGATGTACTCTGCATATAAGTTAAATAAGCAGGGTGACAATATACAGCCTTGATGTACTCCTTTTCCTATTTGGAACCAGTCTGTTGTTTCACGTCCGGTTCTAACTGTTGCTTCCTGACCTGCATATAGGTTTCTCAAGAGGCAGGTCAGGTGGTCTGGTATTCCCATCTCTTTCAGAATTTTCCACAGTTTGTTGTTATCCACACAGTCAAAGGCTTTGGCATAGTCAATAAAGCAAAATTAGATGTTTTCTGGAACTGTACGAAGGTTCATGACATTGTACAGGAGACAGGGATCAAGACCATCTCCAAGGAAAAGAAATACAAAAAGGCAAAATGGCTGTCTGGAGAGGCCTTACAAATAGCTGTGAAAAGAAGATAAGTGAAAGGTAATGGAGAAAACGAAAGATATACACATTTGAATGCAGAGTTCCAAAGAATAGCAAGGAGAGATAAGAAAGCCTTCCTTAGCGATCAACGCAAAGAAATAGAGGAAAACAACAGAATGGGAAAGACTAGAGATCTCTTCAAGAAAATTAGAGATACCAAGGGAACATTTCATGCAAAGATGGGCTCAATAAAGGACAGAAATGGTATGGACCTAACAGAAGCAGAAGATATTAAGAAGAGGTGGCAAGAATACACAGAACTGTACAAAAAAGATCTTCATGACCCATATAATCAAGATGGTGTGATCACTGACCTAGAACCAGACATTCTGAAATGTGAAGTCCAGTGGGCCTTAGAAAGCATCACTACGAACAAAGCTAGTGGAGGTGATGGAATTCCAGTTGAGCTATTTCAAATCCTGAAAGGTGATGCTGTGAAAGTGCTGCACTCAATATGCCAGCAAATTGGGAAAACTCAGCAGTGGCCACAGGACTGGAAAAGGTCAGTTTTCATTCTAATTCCAAAGAAAGGCAATACCAAAGAATGCTCAAACTACTGCACAATTGCACTCATCTCACACACTAGTAAAGTAATGCTCAAAATTCTCAAAGCCAGTCATCAGCAATACGTGAAGTGTGAACTTCCAGATGTTCAAGATGGTTTTAGAAAAGTCAGAGGAACCAGAGATCAAATTGCCAACATCCACTGTATCACTGAAAAAGCAAGAGAGTTCCAGAAAAACATCTATTTCTGCTTTATTGACTATGCCAAAGAGCAGAAATGGGATCAGTAAAGTCATATTGTGCAAAGTTCTTTTATGTTATCTTCATCTGAGTGATCGCTTTCCAGTGCGTATATTTGTCTACATTCATGGAGGTGTGTACACTTCCAAGATTTGTGCGTTTTCTGGTATGTTGACTATAATTCAGTAAAGTACCATTAACAAGAAAAAGTTTATGAGATGATGGAGAGTTTGGAAGAAACAGGAGTTTGATGCTGACAAATAGGTTAAGTGTTAGCATCCCCCAAAATTCTGGAAGTTATGGACAAAGCTGTTATAAACATTTGTGTGCAGGTTTTTGTGGGCAAAATGTTTCAGCCCATTTGTGTAAAAAATACCAAGGAGAGTGACTGCTGAATCATATAGTTAGGGTATATTAAGTTTTGTTAAAAACTGCCAAACTGTCTTCCAAATTGGCTGCACCATTTTGTGTTCTCAGCAGTGATGAATGAGAGTTCCTGTAGTTCTGTCTCCTCACCAGCATCTGGTGTCAGTGTTTTGGATTTCTGGCCATTCTAATGGGTGTATAGTGGTATTTTACTGTTGTAATTTGCAATTCAGTAATGACATATGATGTTGGGAACATTATTATATGCTTATTTGCCATCTGTATATTTTCTTCAATGAGGTGCCTTTTAAGGTCTTTGGTCCATTTTTAATCAGGTTGTCTGTTTTCTTATTATTGAGTTTTAAAAGTTCTTGGTATATTTTATTTACAAATAGTAAATGCTAGAGAGGCTGTGGAGAAAAGAAAACCCTCCTACACTGGTAGTGGGAATGCAAACTGGTACAGCCACTATGGAGAACAGTATGAAGGTTCCTTAAAAAACTAAAAACAGAGCTACCATACAATCCAGCAATCCCACTCCTAGGCATATATCTAGAGAAAACCATAATTGAAAAGATACATGCACCCTAATGTTCACTGCAGCCCTATTTATAATAGCCAGGATATGGAAGCAATCTAAATGTCCATCAACAGAGGAATAAAGAAGATGTAGTACATATACACAATGAAATACTCAGCCTTAAAAAAAAATGAAATAATGCTATTTGCAGCAATATGGATGGGCCTAAAGAATGTCATAATGAAGTAAGCCAGACAGAGAAAGACAAAATATCATATGATATTACTTATATGTAAAATCTAAAATCTAAAAAAAGTCTACAAATGAACTTATCTACAAAACAGGAAGAGGGGGGGATGGCAACCCACTCCAGTGTTCTTGCCTGGAGAGTCCCATGGACAGAGAAGCCTGGAGGGCTGCAGTCAGACACGACTGAAGAGACTTAGCACACATGCAAGAACAAAAGAGAAATAGAGTTATAGATGTAGAAAATAAACTTATGGTTACTGGGGAGTAAGGGTGTGGGGAGGGATAAAGTGGTAAGATTAGGATTGAGATACACATACTACTATTAATATACATAAAATAAATAACTAATAAGGACCTACAGTATAGCACAGGGAACTCTACTCAATACTCTACAATGGCCTATACAAGAAAACAATTTTTAAAAGAGGGGATACATGTATATGTATAACAGATTCAGTCTGTTGTATATATAAAACCAACAGAACATGGTAAATCAACTATAACCCAATAAAAGTTAAAAAAGTAAGTTCTTGGTATATTTTGTGTAGTTATTTATCAGATGTGTTTTGTAAATATTTTTTTCCCAGTTTGTGGCTTGTGTGCTCAATCTCTTGACATTGTTTTCACAGAGCAGAAGTTTTCAATGTTAAAGAAGTTCAACTTACCAATTATTTATGGATTTCCTGTTTTTCCTAAGTAATCACCATAACTAAGGTCATCTAGATTTTCTCCTATGTTACCTTCTATGAGTCTCATTGTTATGCATTTTACATTTAGGTCTATGATCCACTTTGAGTTAATTTTTATCAAGGGCATAAGGTCTGATCTAGATTAATTTCTTTTGCATAAGTATGTCCAATAGTAGATCTACCATCAGACTATCTTTCTTCCACTGGGTTGCCTTTGCTGCTTTGTCAAATACCAGTTGACTATGTTTATGTGGATCTATTTCTGAGCCCTCTATTCTGTTCCATTAATAAAAGGACTTCATGATAACCAAATCACACTGTCTTGATTACTTCAGGTTTATAGTAAGTCTTGTAAGTGAGTAGGGTCTGTTCTACAATTTTTAATTTTTCTCCTTCAATACTGAGCTAGTTGTTCTTGGTCTTTTGCATATCTATATAAATTTTAGAATGAGCCTGTTGATACCCATGAAACAACACGTGGGAATTTTGATTGGAGTTACATTGAACCTATAGATCAAGTTGAGATGAGCTAACACCTTGACAATATTGAGTCTTCCATGAACATGGAAAGTCTATACATTTAGCTTTTTCTTTAAATTCTTTCTTCAGAATTCTGCAGTTTTCCTCATGTAGCTATTATACACATCTTTTTAGACTATATGAAGGTGTTTCATTTTGGGGAGTACTAGTGTAAATGGTGGTATGTTTTTCACTTCAAATTCCATTTGATCATTGTAATTAGGAAAAAAACCCCTGAATTTTGCATATTAACCCTGTATCCTGCAATCTTATTACACTCGCTATTTAGTTGTTACAGGAATTTTTTTCCCTCGATTCTTTGGATTTTCTACACAGACGATCATGGCATCTGTGAACAAAGGCTGTTTTATTTCTTCTTTCCCAATCTGTATGCCTTGTATACCCTTTTAATGCTTTTCTTGTCTTACTGTATTAGCTAGGACTTCCAATACAATATTGAAAAGGAGTGGTGAGAGGACATTCTTAGAGGGAAAGCTGTTTTCTCAAGATTAATTATGATGGCAGCTGTAGACTTTTAGTTGATGTTCTTTGTCAAATTGAGGAAGTTCTCCTCTGTAATTTGTTGAAAGTTTTTATCATGAATGAATGCTGGATTTTGTCAAATGCTTTTCCCACATCTATTGATATGATCATGTGATTTTTCTTCTTTATCTTTTTGATGTGATGGATTACATTAAATTATTTTCAAATGTGAGCCAAACTTGCATACCTATGATAAATCCCACTTGGTTGTGAAGCATAATTCCTTTTATATGTTGTTGAGCTCTATTTGTTAATAGAGAATTACATCACTGAGAATTTCTGCATCTATGTTCATCAGAGGTACTGGTCTATAGTTTTGTTTTGTTTTGTTTTTTCCCTGTAATGTCTTTGGTTTTGGTAGGAGAGTACTGCTAGACTCATGAGTTGGCAAGCTTCCCTCTGCTTCTATATTCTGGAAAAGACTGTAGAAAATAGGTATAATTTCTTCCTTAAATGTTCAGTAGAATTCACCAGTGAAATCATCTGAGCCTGATCCTTACTGTTTGGGGAGGTTATTAATTGTTGATTCAATTTCTTTAACTGACATAGTCTTATTCCGATTACCTATTTCTTTTTGTGTGCATTTTGGCAAACGTGTCCTTCAAAGCACTGGTCCACTTCTTCTAAATTATCAGATTTGTGGACACAAAGTTGTCTGTAGTATTCCTTTATTAACCTTTCAATGCCCATAGGATCTATAGTGATGTTCCATTTCTCTGATATTAGTGATTGTGTTTTCTTTTTTCTTTGGAGAAGGAAATGGCAACCCACTCCAGTATTCTTGCCTGGAAAATCCCATGGACAGGGGAGCCTGGTAGGCTACAGTCCACGGGGTCGCAAAGAGTCGGACACAACTGAATGCCTTCACTCACTTTCTTTTTTCTTAGCCTAGTGAAAGGCAATCAGTTTTACTGATCTTTTCAAAGAACAAGCTTTTTGTTTCATTGATTTTCTCTATTTCTTGTTTTCAATTGTATTGATGCCTTCTTTAATTTTTATTATTTCTTTTCTTTTGCTTACCTTGAATTTATTTTGCTTCTTTTTCTACTTTGCTAAGGTGGAGGCTTGATTCTCTGGTGGCTCAGTGGTAAAGAATCTGCCTGCCAATGCAGGACATGCAGGGTTTGATCCCTGGGTTGGGAAGATACCCTGGAGAAGGAAATGGCAACCCACTCCAGTATTCCTGCCTGGGAAATCCAAGGACAGAGGAGCCTGATGGGTTACAATCCATGGGGTCGCAGAGTCGGACATGACTTAGGAACTAAACAGCAACAAGGTAGAAGCTTAGATGGATTTTTAGATTTTTCTTCTTTTCTAATATATGCATTAAATGCTATACTTTTCCCTCTTAGCACTGTTTTCAGTGTATCCCACAAACTTTGGTAAGTTATAGCTTCACTGTAATTTAACTCAAAATATTCAGAAATGTCTCTTGAGGTTTCTTTTTTGACTCATGTGTTGTTTAGAACACATGTTATTGGTTAATCTCCAAGTATTTGGAGATTATTTTCCATCAGCCTTTCTGTTAACAAATTATACTTTAAGTCTACTGTGGTCTGAGAGCATACATTGTATGATTTTTATCTTTTATGCTTATTAAGGTGCATTGTATGTCCCAGAATGTGGGGCTTCTTGAGCCTCTCTATTCCAAGACACAACATTACTGAAATTAGGCCAACTAATTACTCTACAGTAATCTCCAAGTACTCAAGTGAAAGGAAGAGTCACAGGTCTCCCATTTTAAATCAAAAGTTAGAAATGATTAAGCTTAGCGAGAAAGGCACGTTGAAAGCCTAACCCATGAAGGCCCATGATGGGCCTCTTTTACCAGTTAGGCAAGTTCTAAATGCAAAGGAAAGGTTCTTGAAGGAAATTAAAAGTGCTATTCCGGCAAACATGCCAATGATAAGGAAATTAAACAACCTTGTTGCTTATGTGGAGAAAGTTTTAGTGGTCTGGATAGAAGATGAAACCAGCCAGCCGTGTGTGTGTGTGTCTGTGCTTAGTCCTGTCTGACTCTTTGCAGCCCCATGGACTGTAGCCCACCAGGCTCCTCTGTCCATGGAATTTTCCAGGCAAGAATACTGCAGCGGGTTGCCATTTCCTACTCCAGGGGATCTTCCCGACTCAGGAATCAAAACTGTGTCTCTTGTGCCTCCTACTCTGGCAGGCAGATTCTTTACCACTGTGCCACCTGGGAGCCCTCAAACAAGCCACAACATTCCCATAAACCAAAACCTAATGGAGCAAGACTCTATCTCTTTTCAAGTCTATGAAAGCTGAAAGAGATGAGAAAGCTGCAGAAGAAAAATTTGAAGCTAGTAGAGGTTGGTTCTGAGTTTTAAGGAAAGATACCGTCTCCATCACATCAAAGTGCAAGGTAATGCTGATACAGAAGCTGCTGCAAGTTATGCAGACTATCAAGCTAAAATAATTAAATGACAATGACTAAATGAAACAACAGATTTACAGTGCAGATAAAACAGTCTTCTATTAGAAGAAGACACCATCTAGCACTTTCATGGTTAGAGAGGAGAAGTCAATACCTGGCTTCAAAGGACAGGAGTAACTTAAGGGCTAATGCAGCTGGTGACCTTAAGTTGAAGCCAATTTTCATTTACCATTCCAAAAGTCCTAGGGCCATTAAGAATAATGCTAAATCTAATCTTGAACAACAAGGCCTGGATGACAGCACATTTGTTTACAACATTTTTTTTTTGTTTACTCAACATCTTAAGCCCCCTGTTAAGACCAACTGCTCAGAAAAGATTTCAAAATAATACTGCCCATTGACAATAGTCACCCAAGAGCTCAGTCGGAGAGATACAATGTATTCATGCCTGCTAACACAACATCCATTCTGTGGCTCATGTATCAAGGAGTAATTTCTCTTTTCAAGTCTTCTTATTTAAGAAACACATTTTATTGATGCCATTGATAGTGACTGATGGATCTGGGCAAAGTAAATTGAAAAGCTTCTACTCCTAAAAAGGATTCACCATTCTAGATGCCATTAAGTACATTCATGTTTCACTGGAAAAGGTCAACATATTAACATTCACAGGAGTTTGGAAGAAGTTGATTATAGCTTTAAATGGATGACTTTGAGGGGTTCAAGACTTCAGTGGGGAAAGGAACTGCAGATGTGGTGGAAATAGCAAGAGAGCTAGAAGTGGAGCCTGAAGATGTGAAGGAATTGCTACAATTTCCTGATAAAACTTGAACAGATGAGGAGTTGCTCCTTATGAATGAAAATGAGCAAAAAAAAAAAAAAGCGGCCGGTTAGGGGTGGGGCTGGTTCTTAAGATGGAAACTACTCCTGGTGAAAATGCTGTGAATACTATTTGTGTACATCTGAGTTTCTGACCTATATCATTTCCTTCTCTCTGAAAAACTTTTAAAACTTTTGCAAGGCAGGTATACTGGCAACAAATTCTCTCAATTTTGTTAATCTGAGAATGCCTTTATTTCTCTTTCACTTTTGAGGGATAATTTCATAGAATACAGTTGGTGTGTATGTGTGTTTTGTCTCAACACTTTAAATATTTCACTTTTTGCTTACATAGTTTCTGAGAATAAACTGGCTGTAACTTTTACCTTTGTTTCTCTATAGGTAAGGTATTTTTTCCTCTAGCTTCTTTCAAGATGTTTTCTTTATCTTTCATTTTCTCCAGTTTGAGTATACTACATAGTTAAGTATAGTGTTTGAAGTTTTTTAAAAATAACTTATTCTGCTTCATGTACTCAAGCTTCCTGGATCTATGGTTTGCTATTTGACATTAATTTGGAGAAAATTCTCAGTCATTATTACTTCATATATCTCTTCTGTTGTTTTCTTTCTGGCATTCCTATTACCCATATGTCACAACTTTTGTAGTTGTCCCATCGTTCTTGGATATTTGTATTTTTTTCCCCAATTTTTTCTCTGCTTACCAGTTTTGAAAGTTTCTACTGACAAATCCTGAAGCTCAGCAATTCTTTCCTCAGCTGTATATAATCTCCTAAAGAACCCATCGAAGGCATTCATTTCCTGTTAGTGTTTTTAGTTTCTAGCTTTTCGGTTTTAATTCTTAGAATTTCCAGCTCTCTGTTTGTATTACCCATCTTTACTTACATGTTGTCGACCTTTCCATTGGAGCCCTTGTCAGAGTTGTTTTAAATTCATGGTCTGATAATGCCAACACCCTTAGCATATCTGGGTCTGGTTCTGATGGTTTCTCTGTCTCTTCCAACTGTGTTCTGTGCTTTTTAATACACGCTATATATTTTTGTTTAAAGGGGAACATGATGTCCTGTATAAAAGGACCTGTGATAACGTGGTGGTTAGTTGTAGGGGAAGAAGAAGAGTTCTCTAGTCCTCTGATTAGGCCTCAGTCTTTTAGTGAGCCTGTGCCTCCTGGGCTAGAAATTTCACAAGTGCTCCTCAGGGTTGTTTTTTTTTATATTCTCTCATCCCCTTAGGTTGTGTGGGATGGCTAGAAAGGGCTGAAGTTGGGTATTTTTCTTCTCAGTTGGTTAGGCTAATAAAAGTCCCTAGAGGTGATACTCTGATAAAATAATTTCTCTGAGGGCAGTTCTTGTTAAGCACAGAATGCTCTGTTGCTGAAAGTAGTTACCTTTTCTCTCCCCTTGACAGAAAGATCTTGGAGGTAAAACTCACATAAGAATATCCCCCCAACACCTCAACAGGGCTACCCTTGGAGTCATTAACTCTCAGACTTGCCCACATTGAGCCTCCAGCTAATTTGTTAATTACATTTTATGTTTTCCTACCCTCAGCTAGAGAGGTTTCTGCTCTGTTAAATTATGATTCTCTGTATCAACCTCAGTTCAGTTCAGTTCCTCAGTCATGTCCGACTCTTTGTGACCTCATGGACTGCAGCACACAGGCCTCCCTGTCCATTGCTAACTCCCAGAGTTTACTCAAACTCATGTCCATTGAGTCAGTGATGCCATCCAACCATCTCATCCTCTGTCGTCCCCTTCTCCTCCTGCCTTCAATCTTTGCCAGCATCAGGGTCGTTTCAAATGAGTCAGTTCTTCGCATCAGGTGGCCAAAGTATTGGAGTTTCAGCTTCAGCATCAGTCCTTCCAATGAATATTCAGGACTGATTTCCTTTAGGATGGACTGGTTGGATCTCCTTGAAGTCCAAGGAACTCTCAAGAGTCTTCTCCAACACCACAGTTCAAAAGCATCACTTCATCAGTGCTCAGCTTTCTTTACAGTCCAACTCTCACATCCATACATGACCACTGGAAAAACCATAGCCTTGACTAGGACCTTTGTTGGCAAAGTAATGTCTCTGCTTTTTAATATGCTGTCTAGGTTGGTCATAACTTTTCTTCCAAGGAGTAAGTGTCTTTTAATATCATGTCTGCAATCACCATTTGCAGTGATTTTGGAGCCCAAGAAAATAAAGTCAGCCACTGTTTCCCCATCTATTTGTCATGAAGTGATGGGACCGGATGCTGTGATCTTAGTTTTCTGAATGCTGAGCTTTAAGCCAACTTTTTCACTCTCCTCTTTCACTTTCATCAAGAGGCTCTTTAGTTCCTCTTCACTTTCTGACATACGGGTGGTGTCATCTGCATATCTGAGGTTATTGATATTACTCCCAGTGATCTTGATTCCAGCTTGTGCTTCATGATGTACTCTGCATATAAGTTAAATAAGCAGGGTGACAATATACAGCCTTGACATACTCCTTTTCCTATTTGGAACCAGTCTGTTGTTCCATGTCCAATTCTAACTGTTGTTTCCTGTCCTGCATACAGATTTCTCAAGAGGCAGGTCAGGTGGTCTGGTATTCCCATATCTTGAAGAATTTTCCACAGTTTATTGTGGTCCACACAGTCAAAGGCTTTGGCATGGTCAGTAAAGCAGATATACATGTTTTTCCAGAACTCTCTTGCTCTTTTGATGATTCAATTTGATCCTTGGTTCCTCTGCCTTTTCTAAATCCAGCTTGAACATCTGGAAGTTCTTGGTTCATGTACTGTTCAAGCCTGGCTTGGAGAATTTTGAGCATTACTTTGTGTGTGTGAGATGAGTGCCATTGTGTGGTAGTTTGAACATTCTTTGGCATTGCCTTTTTTTGGGACTGGAATGAAAACTGACCTTTTCCAGTCCTGTGGCCACTGCTGGTTTTCCAAATTTGAGTGCAGCACTTTAACAGCATCATCTTTTAGGATTTGAAATAACTCAACTGGAATTCTATCACCTCCACTAGCTTTGTTCATAGTGATGCTTCCTAAGACCCACTTGACTTCTCATTCCAGGATGTCTGCCTCTAGGTTGGTTATCACACCATCATGATTATCTGGGTTGTGAAGATCTTTTTTGTACAGTTCTGTGTACTCTTGCCATCTCTTCTTAATATCTTCTGCTTCTGTTAGGTCCATACCATTTCTGTCCTTTATTGTGCCCATCTTTGCATGAAATGTTCCCTTGGTATCTGTAGTTTTCTTGAAGAGATCTCTGGACTTCCCCATTCTATTGTTTTCTTCTATTTCTTTGCACTGATCACTGAGGCTTTCTTATCTCTTCTTGCTATTCTTTGGAACACTGCATTCAAATGCATATATCTTTCATTTTCTCCTTTGCCTTTCGCTTCTCTTCTATTCAATGCTATTTATAAGGCTTCCTCAGACAGCCATTTTGCCTTTTTTGCATTTCTTTTCCTTAGGGATGGTCTTGATCCCTGCCTCCTGTACAATGTCATGAACCTCTCTCCATAGTTCTTCAGGCACTCTGTCTATCAGATCTAATCCGTTGGATCTATTTCTCATTTCCACTGTATAATTATAAGGGATTTGATTTAGGTCATACCTGAATGGTCCAGTGGTTTTCCCTACTTTCTTCAGTTTAAGTCTGAATTTGCCAGTAAGGAGTTCATGATCTGAGCCACAGTCAGCTCCTGGTCTTGTTTTTGCTGTGTAGAACTTCTTCATCTTTGGCTGCAAAGAATATAATCAATCTGATTTTGGTATTGACCATCTGGTGATGTCCATATGTAGAGTCTTCTCTTGTGTTGTTGGAAGAGGGTATTTGCTATGACCAGTGCATTCTCTTGGCAAAACTCTATTAGCCTTTGCCCTGCTTCATTCTGTACTCCAAGGCCTAATTTGCCTGTAACTCCAGGTAATTCTTGACTTCATACTTTTGTATTCCTGTCTCCTATAATGAAAAGGACATCTTTTGGGGGGTATTAGTTCTAGAAGGTCTTGGAGGTTTTCATAGAACCATTCAACTTCAGCTTTTTCAGCATTACTGGTTGGGGCATAGACTTGGATTACTGTGATATTGAATGGTTTGCCTTGAAGACAAACAGAAATCATTCTGTCGTTTTTGAAATGCATCCAAGTACTGCATTTCAGACTCTTTTGTTGACCATGATGGCTACTCCATTTCTTCTAAGAGATTCTTGCCCACAGTAGTAGATATAATGGTTATCTGAGTTAAATTCACCCATTCCGGTCCATTTTAGTTTGCTGATTCCTGAAATGTTGATGTTCACTCTTGCCATCTCCTGTTAGACCACTTCCAATTTGCCTTGATTCATGGACCTAATATTCCACGTTCTTATGCAATATTGCTCTTTATAGCATCAGACTTTACTTCCATCACCAGTCACATCCACAACTGGGTGTTGTTTTTGCTTTGGCTCCGTCTCTTCATTCTTTCTGGAGTTATTTCTCCACTGATCTCAAGTAGCATACTGGGCATGTACCGACCTAGGGAGTTCATCTTTCAGTGTCCTATCTTTTTGCCTTTTAATACTGTTCATGGGGTTCTCAAGGCAAGAATACTGAAGTGGTTTGCCATTTCCTTCTCCGGTGGACCACGTTTTGTCAGTGCTCTCCACAATGACCCACCCGTCTTGGGTGGCCCTACACCGCATGGCTCATAGTTTCACTGAGTTAGACAAGGCTGTGGTCCATGTGATCAGATTGGTTAGTTTCCTGTGACTGTGGTTTTCATTCTGTCTGCCCTCTGATAGAGAAGGATAAGAGGCTATGGAAGCTTCCAGATGGGAGAGACTGACTGAGGGGAAAGCTGGGTTTTGTTCTGATGGGTGGGGCCAAGTTCAGTAAATCTTTAATCCAATTTTCTATTGATGGGTGGGCCTGTGTTCCCTCTCTGTTATTTACCAGAGGCCAAACCATGGTGGCTTCCCTGGTGGCTCAGATGGCAAAGCATCTGCCTGCAATGCGGGAGACCTGGGTTTGATCCTTGGGTTGGGAAGATCCCCTGGAGAAGGAAATGGCAACCCACTCCAGTACTCTTGCCTGGAAAATTCCATGGATGGAGGAGCCTGGTAGGCTACAGTCCATGGGGTTGCAAAGAGTCAGACATGACTGAGTGACTTCACTTTCACTTTCAAACTATGATGGAGGTAATGAAGATAATGGCGACTTCCTTCAAAAGGTCCCATGCATGCACTGCTATACTCAGTGCCCCCAGCCCTGCAGCAGGCCACCGCCGACCCACACCACAACCAGAGACTCCTGGATACTCATGGGCAAGTCTGGGTCAGTCTCTTGTGGGGTTACTGCTCATTTCTCCTGGGTCCTGGTGCACACATGGTTCTGTTTGTGCCCACAAGAGTTTGTTTCCCAGTCCTATGTAAGTTCTGGTGGCTCTGTGGTGGGGCTAATGGCGACCTCCTCCAAGGGGGCTTATGCCATACCCAGGTCTGCTGCACCCAGAGCCCCTGCAGCAGTCCACTTTTGACCTGTACCTCCACAGGAGACACTCACACACAGTTCTGTCTCAGTCTCTGTGGGTCTCTGGGTCCTGGTGTGCACAAGGTTTGTCTGAGCCCTCTGAGTGTTTCTGGCGGGTATGGGGTTTGATTCTAAATACATTTTTGCTCCTCCTATCTGTATCAATCTGACTATCCCTAATTTGGGGGGCAGTGATTTGCCCTGTGACCTCAGTTCTTGGATGGAACTAAGAAGAGTTGATTTGTTGAATTTTCAATTTGTTCAGCTCTTTATTTGTTGTTAGGATAGAGTGATGATGTTGGACCAGAAACTGAAAGTATCTGGGATATTAACCTTTTATAAATATTTGGTGACAATGAAATGTTCTAAAATTTTAGTAGGGAAGCTAAGTTTTATACAACTTTTAAAGGCAACAGCTGTTTGAAAATTTGGGGCTTAAGTTTAATAAAAACATTAATATTGCCAGAAGTATAATGTTCCTTCTAGCTACCTTAAAAATAAATGTCTAAAGTAGGTTTTAAATAAAAATCTATTAATTGTTTCTAATTTCCAAAATTTGACATCAACAGTCATGACAAATACTAAAATATAGATCTGTTAAGCAGTTATTATATTTGACACATTCAAGGAACTATTTCCTCTTTGTCCACATATTGCTTATAAATAGAGCTGCTCGTCTGATTTGGAGTGTATAGATTAAGCAGTGGCTTTGTTGGCTTATTGGAGAAGGAAATGGCAACCCACTCCAGTATTCTTGCCTGGAGAATCCCCATGGACAGAGGAGCCTGGCAGGCTAGAGTCCATGGGGTTGCCAAGAGTTGGACACGACTGAGTGACGGTCACTCTTCTAATATTTATCAAATCCACATTTCTCATTTTCTATCCATTTACATTTCTTATTTCACATACCATTTGTAATAGCTTTATTCAGTGTTCCTTGTGGAGGACAAGAGCCCTTCTTTTCCATCTGTGGTTTTGTTTCCTCTGTTTCTGGCAAGATGGTTTCCTTAGTTTCTTCATGTTCATTAGCACTGGTAGCTTTGAGGATCTGAAGTAAAACAAAAAAGCTTTTTAAGAAATATACTTTCCCCCACAGAGTCCAAAAGTCTGTTCTTTATATCTGTGTCTCTTTTGCTGTCTCAATATAGGTGCATCATTACCATCTTTCTAGGTGAGGGTGGGATGAT
This sequence comes from Bubalus bubalis, assembly GCF_019923935.1. Classification (NCBI taxonomy): domain Eukaryota; kingdom Metazoa; phylum Chordata; class Mammalia; order Artiodactyla; family Bovidae; genus Bubalus; species Bubalus bubalis. The sequence continues at coordinate 97,085,044 of NC_059163.1, read as the reverse complement.
TTGAGAGAATAGCATTGAAACATGTATATTATCATACGTGAAATAGATCACCAATCCAGGTTCAATGCAGGGTGCTCAGGGCTGGTGCACTGGGATGACCCTGAGGGATGGGATGGGGAGGGAGGTGGGAGGGGGGTTCAGGATGGGGAACACATGTACACTCACAGCTGATTCATGTGAATGTATGGCA